>NC_072408.2:32990454-33292803 GCF_028858775.2 Pan troglodytes | reverse complement strand
TAGTGATGCTGAATGAATAAATTAAACTCACATATAAGAGTCAGTAGAATAGTAATTTACTTGGAACTTCGTTATTTTTGTGTAATGATAAGTGTCTACAAATGGGATGTTAAGGAATTGTATGAAAGAAAAAAAAATTTTGTGACCTCACTTAGGCTTTAAGAATAAAGTGGTTATCCCACATTTTATCATTAAATAAAAATTTAACATTTTGAAGATTTCTCATTGTCATTTCCATTCATGTGTTCAGATCCCCCCAACATTCCACAGAAAAGAAGGAAGATTGACAGGGGGATTGGGGGCATTCTTGCTTCTCTTGCTCAATAGCTTTGAAACCTCACTCTGTTCATTAATATTAGAGTCTCCTTAACATTTTTCCAAGCAAATCCATAATTTTTAATTTTATTGTGACAAAGAGATACATATAAAGGATTCCCATGCCAAATCCCCTTTTCCTGCAAAAATTCTACTCAACCCATAATTTATCCAAGGCTCTTACAACTGTCCAAGTAAGAAATGAGTCTGAACTATGTCTGTGGAAACAGAAAATTCTTAGAGATAAAATATATAATTTAAAAAAATTATGTGAGAATTAAAGGAGAAGAAAATGCCTGCAAATCTGCTGAGGTTCCCAGCTTGGACAATGAAGGACGATGATGCTATTAACACAGGAGAGACGAGCAGAAGAGTTGGTCTGGAGAAGACATTGCATTTTGGGCATTTGAATTTGGGGCATATGTGTGATGTCAGGTGGAGGGGCTAGTGAAGACACAGTTGGAAATGTGGGAGTGGTGCTCAGGAATGAGGTCAGGGCTAAAAAAGATTTGTGAATAGTCATGTCTATATGGTAGTTAAATTATAAAATTGAAACAAGTGTTCTAGGGAATGCATACAGAAAAAGGGGAGAAAAACAAAGCCGAGAACTGAACTAACATATTAAGTGAAAACACAGAAAAATAGGTCTGTTCTCTCATCTACCTTCTAACCTCAGCTGCCTGGCAAACTCCTCTTCACTGAATAAATCAGTTAATTTAGGTTGGCCTCTACAACATTTCCTATGGAACCCACTTCTGAATGAAAACAGGGGACGACCAAATGAAGATTCCTCATGCTCGAAAGAGTTCAGGAAACACTCTTCTTTGTCACAGGACTTTTCTGAATCTTTAATATACTCACGTGGATTGTTGTTCTCCAAAACCAGGTTCCTTTGTAACAATGCCCAAATCTAACTACAGGATGAACATCTAACATCTTTCCACCTTTCTACCATGTGTGGGTCAGATTCAGGGACGGAAGCATTTGACTGAGCTATAGCTTAGGGATACAGTGGGCTTCACTCTTGCATCCTCACCCCCTACTCTTGAAGCCTTGTTGGATGTAAAATCGGAACTGTTCTGTTCCCTCTTGGAAAAAGGCCATGACAGACCATCTCTCTCTGCTTCCATTTTCTTTTTTGAGATGCACAGGCAGAGGTAAAGAGGCTGAGACTGGTGGGGGCTTGCCTGGGAGAATGCCAGGTTCTCTCCCCCTCTCTCTGGCTTTCTCCATTCTGGTTATTCTCTTAAATAGTTTTCCAGATAAGGGGGATCAGAGTGGGCTCCCACTAACCTCATTTCCACTAGTTCTGCCTTGAAGCTTGGGCTTTCTTGTTCTGATTCTTACTTGATTTTTGTTTTTGCTGCTTCTCTGGAATAACCTTCCCTCATCACCAGGATTAGAAGTATTATTTTCCCTCTCACATTGAGAAGGTGGAGAAAAACCACAGGAAAAACTAAGTCTCCAAAACAGATAAAAATATTACAGAGGAGAATCTTGCTGCAATAAAAGGGATCAAATCCTCTGACTTCAATGGATTATATTTTAGGGCCCCAAAAGTCCTCAAAAATGAGGCTGTCACAGTACTATTAGGGATCTGGAAGGAAGGGCATTGAAGAAGAGATGTGGCTGTGGCCAAATATTAGAGATAGGCAAATCAGGTATAATTTTTTTAACATAGAAGACTATGGATTCTGCACTGTGAGAAGGAGAGAGTTGGTATCCAGTCTTGATAAGATTCTAGAGTAGGCTGAGGACAGTGTAATCCCAGCACTTTAGGAGGCTGAGACGGGAGGATCACTTGAGTGCAGGAGTTCATGACCAACCTGGACAACATGATGAGACCCCGTCTCTAGCAAAAACACAAAATATTAGCCAGGCTTGGTGACACATGCCTGTAGTCCCAATTACTCAGGAGGCTGAGGTGAGAGAATGGTTTGAGCCCAGGAGATAGAGGTTGCAGTGAGCCAAGATCAAGCCACCACTGTACTCCAGCCCAGGTGAGAGACAGACACTGTCCAAAAACAGATTCTAGAGTAGATTATGAAAGGAAGCCTTGTGAGGGCTAGTGAAAGAAAGCAGCAGTCACTGGTGGTCTACCTGGGTACCTTAAGAGAGTAAGTCACCTCATTCCCAATGCTTCTCTCCCAAACCCCTTCCTCGTCCAGCTAAAAGAAATGTTAAGCCATAGTCTTTACTTGGACTTTAGAAATCAATAGTCTTTCATGATCTTTTGGTTGACAGTGAAGAGGAAGGGTTAGCACAAGTAAAAATAAACAAATTAAAAACAGTTGAAATGTAACAAAATGGAAGAGTTTCCATCCATGAGACACTTGTTGTGATTCAGCTCTGTGGCATGGCTGTTGGGAGAGTGAGGGTAGGTTTTAAGGATGTTATCTTTACAAGATGGGTGGCCTTCAGCTCTCTACCACGCAGGTCAATTCAGTTCTGAGAGATGCCACATGTGAACAGGGAAATCACACAAGAACAGGCCAAGGAGCGACCTGGATGATGAGAGGCTCAAGCCAGTGATCGTCTTTGGATGGTAAGAATATCATGTCTTTCTTTTCTTAATCTTATTTTTATATTTAAATTGTACATAAGTAGCTCTCTGCTCCTCCCATCTGACAGACAGCCGCCTCTTCTCTCTCATTGCCAGCTGCATCCCTGAGACACTACGGTGAAGGTGAAGATCAAAGTCAATGGATTTGGTTGTATTGGGTGCCTAGTCACCAGGGCTGTTTTTAACTCTGGTAAAGTGGATATTGTTGCCATGAATGACCCCTTCATTGACCTCAACTACATGGTCTGTGTGTTCCAGTATGATTTTACCTGTGGCAAATTCCATGGCACTGCCAAGGCTGAGAATGGGAAGCTTGTCATCAACGAAAATCCTATCACCATCTTCCAGGAGCGAGATCCCTCCAAAATCAAATGGGGCAATGCTGGTGCTGAGTATATCGTGGAATCCACCGGTGTCTTCACCACCATGGAGAAGGCTGGGGCTCACTTGCAGGGGGGAGCCAAAAGGGTCATCATCTCTGCCCCTTCTGCTGACACCCCCATGTTTGTGATGGGCATGAACCATGAGAAGTAATGACAACAGCCTCAAGATCATCAGCATGCCTCCTGTATCACCAACTGCTTAGTGCCTCTGGCCAAGGTTATCCATGACAACTCCGGTATCGTGGAAGGACTCATGACCACAGTCCATGCCATCACTGCCACCCAGAAGACTGTGGATGGCCCCTCTGGGAAACTGTGGTGTGACAGCCACGGCGCTCTCCAGAACATTATCCCTGCCTCTACTGGTGCTGCTAAGGTTGTGGGCAAGGTCATCCCTGAGCTAAATGGGAAGTTCACTGGCATGGCCTTCTGTGTCCCTACTGCCAATGTGTCAGTTGTGGGCCTGAACTGCTGTCTGGAAAAACTGCCAAATATGATGACATCAAGAAGGTGGTGAAGCAGGCATCCGAGACCCCCTCAAGGGCATCCTGGGCTACACTGAGCACCAGGTTGTCTCCTCTGATTTTAACAGCGACATCCACTCTTCAACCTTCGATGCTGGGGATGGCATTGACCTCAACGACCACTTTGTCAAGCTCATTTCCTGGTATGACAATGAATTTAGCTACAGCAACAGGGTGGTGGACCTCATGGCCCACATGACTTCCAAGGAGTAAGACCCCTGGACTACCAACCCCAGCGAGAGCAAGAGAGGAAGAGAGAGGCCCTCACTGCTGGGAAGTCCCTGCCATACTCAGTCCCCCACAACACTGAGAATCTCCCTTTCTCAAGTTCCCATGTAGACCCCCTGAAAAGTGAGGGGCCTAGAGAGCCCCACCTTGTCATGTGCCATTAATAAAGTCCCCTGCACTCAGCCAAAAAAAAAAAAAAATTGTACATAAGTAACATATACTGCATATGTAATCACAGTTTTTTTAAACAAATGTTTCATGAAGGAAACATGTACATGAACGTATTTTGTATATTTATAAATATACAAAATAAATTCCTGAGGGAGGAGAGTCATCATCCACAAAGAGGTGGTCCAGGCCAGGGAATACTAAGACTCAGGTGAGCTGGTGACATTTGGGAATGTGGTCCTGAAAAGGTGAAGAGTACTTACTGAGAAATACAAGGAAAAAGTAGGGGAGGGGAAAAGAAGGAGGGCACTGAATCTCGGAGGAGCCAATTGAACGGCCGAAGATGACGGCACATGAAAGCCTAAAGAACTGTGGGAGCAGCCTCTATAGCAAGCTGCAGAGATGAGAGGGAAAGAGAAAGCAGGATATCTAACCAGGAACCAGCTGGACCTAGGAAAGCTGACTTGAGAGGCACCTGTGATGTCAGCAAAGATTTAACCAAAGCCAAAGACAGCATCTCCAAGGGCTCAAAGGGGAAAACTCTCCTTCCAGAGTTCACAAGGGACACTCAATGCTATGACTGGTCCAGCTGGAAAATGAGGTTGGGGAAAGGGTGGATGACCAGAAAATGGCACCCCCAATGATGAGACTCTGCAGACAGAAACCCATGGCCAAAGAGGCACTGAGAGGCACTGTTTGGTCCTCGTGAGAAGCCTCAGTGGGTTGGCTTTTATCCCCATACTCCCTCATGCTCTCGTAGGGCTGGGTTATGAATCTGAATTATCTGAGTGTAGACAGTAGGGAACAGGAAAGGAGGAAGAACATCATGGATAAAATCAGGAGTGTGATTTTTGATAGATAAACTGTTTCCTGTTTTTGCTGGGATTAGTTATGCCAAAAGTGGAAACTCAGCTTCCTGAGATACCTCCCATTTCAACACAAGAAATAGGAGAAATATTTATACCATGGCCTACTAAGGCTGAAAAAATCTTCAGGTGTGTAAAAAATATTTTAAGTTCTAGAGAAACTATTATAGTTGCTTAGGGTTTAACTTCTTTCTCAAACTGTAAAATGAAAATAGACCAGTTCACCCTTAGATCACAGGAATGAATAAAATCAATGAAGAGATAAATTCACTAGAAGAAAACACACTCTAGTAAATTCACCAGAAATCTACCATCATAGATCTACTATTTTCACGTGTTTTTCTGGGGGCAAGTTCCAAGTTGTAACGTTGTCTTTACAATAGCATTATTGAAAGGCACTTCCTACCATAACACCACTCCAGAAAACACTCGGAAGCAGCTCTATCATTTAAGACCCATGTTTCTGTGTCCCAATTTCTATGGACTTATCCAAATTTACAATTTCAAATGTTTAGCATCAGTCAGTAAGTCACACACTCCACAGAACAAGAGGCTCTTAGAACACAATTATTATCTTATTCCCATTGGCTGGTCTCATTCACAACCACCTCTCAAAGAAGAAAAGCAGATGGAGGCTTCCCACATGCAACCCTTTATGGCTCCAGCCTGGTGCAATTTAGGAGTGAGGTTTAGAAGGAATTAGAAAGCGCAGTAATAGAGACAGTCATTGTAATTTGAAACATGAATTTGCTGTTCAAAAGGCTAAACCGGAGTGCTTAAAGCTAAGTGCTTAAAACTACCCCAGAACCCTAAAGTAATGTACCATAATTACAATTACTTTCCTTCAATAATAGATTTAAAAAGTTAATACTTTCTTGTGTTTGGCTGGAATCACTCAGTCATCCATTGTAGTTGTGAGATCTCTTTCTTGGAAATCAACATCTTCATTTGGTTTCCACATGAATAATTCTTGGAAGCTACAAAGTCTTTGAAGGGTATTTATTTTTGCCTTGAGGTCTGGTGGCCTCAAAGTTCACATGAACCTCACAGATGCAAACTATCTCAGCATGATTCATCTATGCCTATAGCATTCTCACCAAAGGGAGGTCCCTGCCTGTGTGGGGTTTCCGTATTTATACTGCTTTGTGTGTTTATTTGTAGTTAAAATTGTTTTCACAAGTCAAATAAATTTAAAGATGACCTACAATGCACATGCATGAGAAATTAAGCCAAAACTCAGATTCTTGACTGAATCACTGTTTGTTTTATCTTGGTGGTGGGACATGTGCTTTGCCTAAACTTCAAACTTCTTATCCTTCTGCCTCCATAATTGCAATCATCTCACTCTCCACACTGGCTACATTTTATTTAAACCTTCCAACTGTGGAGAAAAAAAACGGAGCATCTAACCCAAGACAGGTGTCACCTAGACAGGAACTATCTGAGAGCTAAGAGAATTTCTTTTCTCCATGAAATGCTGTGGTGGTTAGTGTCAGGCCTCTGAGCCCAAGCTAAGCCATCATATTCCCTGTGACCTGCACCTATACATCCAGATGGCCTGAAGCAACTAAAGATCCACAAAAGAAGTGAAAATAGCCTTAACTGATGACATTCCACCATTGTGATTTGTTTCTGCCCCACCCTAACTTATCAATGTACTTTGTAATCTCCCCCACCCTTAAGAAGGTTCTTTGTAATTCTCCCCACCCTTGAGAATATACTTTGTGAGATCCACCCCCTGCCCGCAAAACATTGCTCCTAACTCCACTGCCTATCCCAAAACCTATAAGAACTAACGATAATCCACCACCCTTTGCTGACTCTCTTTTTGGACTCAGCCCACCTGCACCCAGGTGAAATAAACAGCCATGTTGCTCACACAAAGCCTGTTTGGTGGTCTCTTCACACGAACACGTGAGACATTTGGTGCCGAAGACTCGGGTAAGTGGGACTCCTTCGGGAGACCAGTCCCCTGTCCTCACCCTCACTCCATGAAGAGATCCACCTATGACATCAGGTCCTCAGACCAACCAGCCCAAGGAACATCTCACTGATTTTAAATCGGGTAAGCGGTCTATTTTTACTCTCTTCTCCAACCTCTCTCACTATCCCTCAACCTCTTTCTCCTTTCAATCTTGGCACCACCCTTCAATCTCTCCCTTCTCTTAAGTTCAATTCCTTTCATTATCTGGTAGAGACAAAGGAGACACATTTTATCCGTGGACCCAAAATTCTGGCACTGGTCATGGACTCGGGAAGACAGCCTTCCCTTGGTGATTAATCATTGCGGGGACGCCTGCCTGATTATTCACCCACGTTTCAGAGGTGTCTGACCACTCGGGGATGCCTGCCTTGGTCTTTCACCCTTAGCAGCAAGCACTGCTTTTCTGGGGGGCAAGCACCCCTGACCCCTTCTCTCCATGTCTCTACCCCTTCTCCACTTTCCTGGGGGGCAAGCACCTCCCACTCCTTTTCCACTTTCCTGGGGGGTAAGCACCTCCCACCCCGTTTCCACTTTCCTGGGGGGCAAGCACCTCCCACCCCGTTTCCACTTTCCTGGGGGGCAAGCACCTCTCACCCCTTCTTCACTTTCCTGGGGGGCAAGCACCCCCCATCCCTTCTCTCCGTGTCTCTACCCTTCTCTTTAAACTTGCCTCCTTCACTATGGGCAACCTTCCACCCTCCATTCTTCCTTCTTCTCCCTTAGCCTGTGTTCTCAAGAACTTAAAACCTCTTCAACTCTAGCCTGACCTAAAATCTAAGCGTCTTATTTTCTTCTGCAATACTATTTGGCCCCAGTACAAACTCAACAATGGTTCTAAATAGCCAGAAAATGGCACTTTTGATTTCTCCATTTTACAAAATCTAGATAATTTTTGTTGAAAAATGGGCAAATGGTCTGAGGTGCCTGATGTCCAGGCATTCTTTCACACATTGGTTCCTCCCTAGTCTCTGCTCCCAGTGAGACTCGTCCCAAATCTTTCTTCTTTCCCTCCCACCTGTCCCTTCAGTCCCAACCCCAAGTGTCACTGAGTCTTGTGAATCTTCCCTTTCTACTAACCCATCTGACCTCTCACCTCCTCCCCAGACTGCTCCTCCTCAGGTCGCTCCCTGCCAGGTTGAATCAGGCTCCAACTCTTCTTCAGCCTTTGCTCCCCCACCCTATAACCCTTCTATTACCTCCCCTCACACCCAGTCTGGTTTACAGTTTCATTCTGCAACTAGCTTTCCCCCACCTGCTCAACAATTTCCTCTTAGAGAGGTGGCTGGAGCTGAAGGCATAGTCAGGGTACATGTGCCTTTTTCTCTATCAGACCTTTCCCAAATCAGCCAGTGTTTAGGCTCTTTCTCATCAGACCCCACTAAATATATACAGGAATTCCAATATCGAACTCTGTCCTACAATTTAACCTGGAGCGACTTAAATGTCATCCTAACAGTTAGGCCAATTCCCAGAATGACTAAAGAAAAATAACTTTTCCTATAAAAGGTGAGAAAATGGCCAAATGACCTAGACTAGCTCTGAAGGGTAAGCACTGAGTCCCAGGTTAAAGATTACACTCTAACCACACACCAGTCATACTCTGCTCTAGGAAAAACCTTAAGTACTTGTGACCTTCTGTCCCTAACTTAGATGTTGTTTACTTTCAGTTTACATACAGTGCAAACACCAGGGTGTACATGATTTTCAAGTCAAAAAAGATAAGGACTAATCCAGAAAGAAGAAGGAATTCTGTTTCATGCAGGCTCCTTGACAGCAGCAAGAGATAACAAAACCACAACACAGGAGGCTTTAGAAAAAAACTAAATAAAAAGCCGTAATCTCAAAGAAGACTACAGCCAACAATAAATATTAATACTATAAAGTAAGGTCCTAAGGACTCCACAGTTACCGAGGAACAAGGGATCAGAAGTTCATATCCATTATTTGGAAGCATTAAGAAATGTTTAGATTATTTTCCATTACTCTGTATTTGAGGAGGAAGGGGAAAAGCTGTTTCAAACCTGTATGCAGAGTGTAATTTCCCTGGGGGGAAAATGGGATTATGTATGAAAAAAGGCTGGAAAGATATACCCCTAATTGGTAACAGTGGTTGGGGAGGGGAGGAGATTACAGGCAATTTTTCTTTTTTGCCTGTTTATATTTTCTACAAGAAACATGACATATATCTACAGCAAAAACTGTGTAACAAATCCTTGAATTTTCCTGCTAAAATTGGTCTATGTTTTGTACTAAGGTAGAGATCTCTACCACAAAACACCAGGTGGAGATAGGCCTGTTTAGTGCTTCTCATTGCCCCAGCCTTATAGGCCCTCATTTCCCCATAAAAAAAGGGATGGAGAAGGGTACTGAGAATCTCTATAAAAGGTAGCCACTTATAGGAGCATTTTGTGAGAGTTTAGGGAGTCCACACAGTGGAGCTGGCTGGCTTAGTGTAATAAATAGGCTGCGGTAAGAGTCATTCTAGGCCACAGCACTCATGGGGGCATGATCTGCCTTAATTTTACCCATGGGGAATGACACAGCAAGGAGCTGGAAGGCTTAGACATGAAGACTGACCTCTGCAGACTGGTGTGAGGGAAATGGACGTGGCTCCCAGCAGCGGCTCTTCCCACTCTCAGGACCTGCCACCTGTGGCCTAAGACCAGAGACCCACAGCCAGGCAGAGGGTCTCCCAGCACAGGCCCAGTCAGCACCCCGTCTGCAGCTCCTCTCTTGGTAGCACTGCCCTGCTGTGTGCCAACAACTTGGGAGTCACTGTTTTAGAGAATCTGCCAAGCCCCAAGTTTGCCTTTGGGTTAACCCCTAACTACGTATGGCCCATTTTAGGAGTTCCTTAGAGAGGTTTATGTCTTGCACAGGTGGTCAGGTGAGTGTGCACAAAGCTCTGTGATCAGACCCTGTGGTGACCACACCTGATGTGTGCTTGTCCAGAGGGGGCTCACTGCCATGGAGTCTGTAGCAGTGCCTGGCCATGAGCGTCAGAGGCCTCAGCAAAGGCCTTCCTGATCTTCCTCTGGGAACTCCAGATAGCCAAGGAGCAGCCCCATGCTCAGAAAGCCACAGAGCAGGACAGGAAACTTCAGAAGCTCGCCTTCCTCCAAGCTTGGCTTTTCATTCAATTGTAGACTCTGTTGGAGGCTCAGAAGAGGCATGGTAGATGCGCCTGACAGCAGTAACATGCATACCCCGAAAATGATCCTTATAGCAGACACACCTGACAGCAGTAACTCAAGAAATGAGGGTTGCCATGTGGAGGGTGCTAGGGGGAGGATGCTAAGTGAAGATGCTATACAATCTGCATCCTTTTTACAAGCAGTTGCAGTTCTGTCCAGCCTGCCACCACTGGGCCATTTCTGTGTGTAAGTTCCCCATAATAAAACCTTGTGCCTTGTTTGTTGGCTTTGGGTCTCTTCTTCAGGTTCTTGAACGTGGTGTCATCCCTACTGAAATTAATAGGGATCTAGCATGACAGAGGAACATGTGATGAAATAAGCTAAAAATAGGGGCAACACTGGTTAAGAAATAAAGAACATCTCATTGATGACTGAGAAGGGAGAGGCTGGCAGGGAAACCTGGAGGAGGCTGAAATGCCTTTGGACCTGAAGAACTGTGCATGATTCAATCCTTCCTCTTATTGAAGGGAAAGAAACTATTTTTTTTTTCAAAGCACCTGCCAAGAAGCAGGTACTGTGTCTAATTTCTCTTCAACAACCCAAGGAGGCAAGAAGAGTTTTTAAGTGATGGTCCCGAAGTCCCCAAGCAGGGACTGAGAAGCAGATTTACCTGGCTCCCAATATGTGCTACCTCCCAGATCAAGCAAATGGTCTTTTCAGGTCTGTGAATCCATCCAAGGTCATCTCTTGCCTGCCCACACTGGGCTGTTTGGGTGGAATCAGGCGGACCAGGGTTGAGTGCTGGCCTTTCCACTTGTCCCCTGTAACCCTGGACTGGCTGTTAGGCCCCTCCAAGCCTCGGCTCCCTCCCCTCTATAAACCATGGCCATCAACCGCACACCATGCTATGAAGATCATCAGTCAGGGCTGAGCACCAAATCCAGATAGGGTAAATGTGCACGAGTGGGAGCGGGCATCAGGAGCAGTGGTCCTGATTTCAGATCACCTGCTTTGCATGCAGCAGTTGCTTTTCAGCTGTGAGACTAATTGTTCACAACTTGACAAAGCAGGTCAAAGTACAACACAAATTGCTACAACCTCTTGCCAGTCCTCGGCTCATTTCTTCCTCAGCTCTTCCTTACTTGATGGGTAATTAGAACACTTGTCAAATACAGAAAGTTGAAATCACTAATGTGACTCTAAAACTTATTGCAGATCATTAAACATTTACTAGAGGTGCATAATGCAGAGATGTGGTAAATGACATTTCTTCACAGAAACTGTTGAGCTTAGAAATCTTCAATCGTTTCATTTTAGGGGTGAAGCAACCAAAATCTTGAGAGGCTAGTGGTTTGGCCAGACCTAAACCTGAGGGGTTCATTATTCCATTTGCTGTGCTTGCTACCACTCATGGTGGACTATTAATTCTCACCTCCACTCCTGGTTGCTTTTGAACATGTGGGGTGAGCTTTGAGAGAGCCGACGTCCTAAGATAGAGGAACACTCCTGATGCATTTTGTCCTCTCCAGCGAAGGTCAGGGTGCTTCTCAGTCCTGGATTCCTGCCTCGATCCAGCTGCTGCCTTTTCTTTGTCTGCACTGGTTTCTGCTCCATGCCGTGGGGACCATCCTCTCTCTCCTCTCCTTTGTAAGATCCAATAATACTGAAAATGTTGAACTCTGGTGAATTTCCGTCCAGACAATTGCCAGGGACAAAAATAGTGAAATGAGAACAAATGGGAGTGACCCAGAAGAGAGAATGCACCCAGAGAGACCACAGACTCTGGAGTCAGGATGTGGAGGCACCGTCTAGGGACACCAATGTCCCCTGGCTTATGTCCTATATTGCCAGGAGGGGGAAATTTGTGCTGGAAATCTAGGTATGCCCTAAATTAGCGAGTGGAGATCATGGCTGCAAATGCTAGGCAGAGCCAAACCACCATTCTGAAGCAAATCTGTCTCAAATGTTGAGTAACAGCTATTCTGAATAAAAACATTCTGTGCATATGGAAGGCTCTGCCTCCAAAGGAGCTTGACATTTTTAACTATAAAAAGGTCTCAAATTAAATCCATGTGACCTTGAGTGTAACAGGAACCCCAGGAACACCACACTTTTACCAATCAAATGAGAACTTCCAAGACCTTTCTTCCTCTCCCATTTTGTTTTTTTTTCTTTCAGCGTTTACTCCTCGAGCACCTCCTACTCCGTGCCAGGCACTGTACTAGGCACTGGGCTCAGATGGGGAAGCAGAGAGGGCAGTTTCTGCTGCACAGAGCTCACAATATAGGGAGGAGCCGTGATCCATCTGTGAAGGTGGGAGATGCCTCAGTCAGGGAGGTCCAGGAGGGGACAGTGAGGCCGAGGCTGAAAGGACTGGCACGGGGGGCCATGGAGAAGGATGGAGGGAGAGAAGTTCAGGTAGAAGCAACTGCATGTGTGAAGGCCGCATGGTGGCGGATGCTCAGCCTGTGTGAGGAGCTGGACAAAGCCATGCGTGCCGCTTAGTTAGGAAGAGGACAGGCTCAGGGGAGGCTCGAGGGATGGGCTGGGGCCAGTCAGAAGGACCTTGCAGGTCATCAAAAAAGTTCAGATGAGCTCAGTAGTCATCTCTGAAGGGCTTTGAGAGGAGGGTTTATCTTTTACAAAGGTTATCCCTGTTGTGTGTGGAAACTGGACTGGTATAGGACAGAGCTGAGAGAGGGAACCAGGGTCTGTTGCTGAAGTTCAGTGAGGTGTGTGACAGTACATGACCAACAGCAGTGCAATGGTGAAAAAGAGAACTGATGTCCACGAGATGTCATCTGGAATCAGAACTGTTGTGTGAGGATGGACTGGGAGCTGGGCACAGTGGGGTGGAGGCCATGTTTGCTAAATGCCTCTATGTGCTGGGCATAAGGAGAGTGTGTTTCCCTAAAAGAAGCCATCTCTGTCATTCATATGCCAGGTCCCTGTGCATCCACTGTTAATGATGTCCTCCCTGGACTGACTGCACCTACTTGTCTTTAATCAATTTTTCAACACCTAAGCAGAGTTGAGCCTGCTTCTAGAAGAGTTTTGAGAGAATACAAAGATAAGATTTGATTCCTGCCACAAACGAGCTCTGGCCTATTAGGGAACTGGGTGTCCCCAGTTACAGTGCAGTGTGAAAAGTGAAGCAAAAGAAATAGAGGGGAGACCCTTGGGCCCCCGGCACACAGAGAGGCATCAGTGAACAGGTGTCTGCCTGGGATGGGATGGAGGAGTCAGGGAAGACCTCAAGGAAGAAGTGATGCTGAAGCTGAATCTTCTAGAAGACATCCCAGGGCTGTTCTTGACAAAGGAGGAGGGAAGGATGTTATCAAGACAAGGGAGATATGAGTACCTGGTCTGGCATTGCCAGAGCTCAGGGTGTGAGGATAAGAAGTGACAGGTGAAGGTAGAAAGAGGCTAGAATCTGGACTTCAGTCTGAAGATACATCACTGAAGGGCTTTCAACAAGGAAGTGGTGTGGCCACCCCACATTGTAGTAATCTTGGGGACTGCCAGATGGGTGCCAATGCAGTGGCCAGCCCTGTAAGGGGCCCAGGTGAGGCTCCTATATGGAGTCTACAAAATATGCAGCTGGTGATTAACAGGGATTGATGACAGAAGGGGTGGGGAGGGGGAATGCAGGTCAGGGTAAATTATCCTAGGTTTTTGGTTTAAGTTTAGGCACTTAGTGGCCTAAGAAAACAGGAGAGAGGGCTCTATTGGGGAAAAGAAAACTATGCTAGTTCTGGGCATCTTAAGTATGAGATTTGCAGGACATCTTATTTATCCATACTTAACCTTTGCCCTTGATTGAAAGGGTGATTACATAAACACACACAAAATAAAATAAAAATATATGTGGAAAATAAAACTAGAAAGATCACAGGAAGGTAGGAATTAAGTTAATACAAAAAACATGTACTGTAAGGCCCTTGCGCTTATTAGAAGTGGGTCACAAATGCTTCCTAACAGGCAACACAGATACAAACCAGGATCAGTTTACACAACTCAGGGCCCAAAATGAATTTTAAAAAGCCACAGAAACAAGAAAAAATTACCCTGCTCTCAGTCCCTGGGCTTTTCCTAAATTGCATATGAGAGAAAAGTCCTCTGTGCTCCTGAAAAAAGAGGAGGCTGTGTGACAGAATGAGCAAGCTCTTCAGCAGGGTCCTTCAGCGAATGCCACAGCACACTTCACACAGCTGTTTCTTGCAATCTTCTCCAATGGAGGCACATGGCATAAGCAAGCCATTCAGGAAACCATTGTGCAGGGCCACAAGTGTGAGCTTCAGGCTTTATCCAGGGATAGATTTGAGAATTTCTAGAAGGGTGCGAGGAATAGAAATCCTTCCTATATACTGTTTCTCTCAACAGACTCTTTCAGAAATACCAAAAGGCAGCAAGTTCATGGCCACCCTGCCCAATAAATACCTGAAAAGCAGTTACACCACCAGCCAAGCAATAAATAGGCTTGCTCAGTTGGTTAGGGTTGTGGGGGAAGCAGAATGATCAAGTGTGAGGGAAGTTCAAGTCGAACCCTGCCACGTGCCTCATGGTAAGCTCCTGACGCTCTGCAGAGAGGTGGGAGGCTGACAAGAGGGGAGAGATGACTGGAGGAAGGTTGTCATGGGGCCTGGAGTGTGGGAGGGAAGTGCGGCTTGGGCTTCTATACTTGGGCAACATCGGGATGTGAGTGGATGCTGAAGGTGCATAAGATGGCTCAGGGTGGGATGTGGAGAAGCTGGCTGAAGACAAACCCTGGGGCAGCCTGCATTTCAGTGGCGGGTGTGAAGAGGTTCCACCAGTGAAGGGGAGGGAGGGGGAGGGGAAATCCTAGAAGCTGAGCAGAGAGATTGTTTCAAGAGGAGTTGGTGCGTACTTATGGTAGCTGCCTTTAACCTCTCTGTAAGTGGGTGTTTTTGATAAGGTAATATTAGCTGCTATAGCAGATAATCCTAAATATCTCAATGGCTTCATACAGTGTGTGTTCATTTCACACATGAAATACAAGGTCTGATTGGCTTGGGCATAGTCGCAGGGGTATTCTGCCAGCTTCAGCATGCACTTCCAAAGCCATCCTGGTTTGTCAACTTCTAGTCTGGAGAAGAGTGAGGATAGTATGTGTGGCAGCCTCCTAGGATTCGTGTAATATGAGTCACAACAAATTTGGCAGCTTAACACAATAGAAAATGATTTCTCTCACAGTTCTGGAGTCTGGAAGCCTGAAATCAAAATCGTAGGGCCACGCTCCTTCTGAAGACTCTGCAGAATCCTTCCTGGCCTCTTCCCAGCTTCTGGTGATTCCAGGAAATCCTTGGTGTTCCTTGACTTGTGTCTTCTTAACCCCAGTCTCTACCTCCATTTCCTCCATTTTAACTGGGTCATCTTCCCTGTGTCTGTCTACACATGCCCTTCTTAAGTCCAGTCACTGGATTTAGGGTCTGCCCTACTCCAGTTTGGCCTCATCTTAATTATATCTACCAAGATCCCATTTCCAAGTAAGGTCCCTTTCACAGGTGCTGGGGGTTAGGACTTGAACATAACTTTTTGAGGGAACATAACAGTTCAAGACAACAGTATGTGTGAGGTTTTCGTGGGTCATATATCACTCGCCCACACCCCCGTGGTTGAAACTGAGTCATGTAGCTATACCTGCAATACACCGAAGGCCGAGGAAGGTTGTTCCCTGTGCTCAGGAGAAAGGAAAAGGCAGCAGGAGGGCAGCTAGTCAGCTCCACCATACCGCAGGGCAGGGAGATGGGGGAGCACATTGGGACAGAATTGAGGCTATCATGAGGGGGAAATGCAGCCAGGGAATGCATGCTCTGAGGGACAATCCGGGATGTGAAGAGAACCAAGTTAAGGGGAAGACATGCCTGCAATCCCAGCGCTTTGGGAGGCCAAGGTGGGCAGATCATGAGGTCAGGACTTCGAGACCAACCTGGCCAACATAGTGAAACCCTGTCTCTACTAAAAATACAAAAAATTAGCCAGGCATGGTGGCGGGCGCCTGTAATCCCAGCTACTTGGGAAGCTGAGGCAGGAGAACGGCTTGAACCCAGGAGGTGGAGGTTGCAGTGAGCCGAGATCCCACCATTGCACTCCAGACTGGGCAACAGAGTGAGACTCTGTCTCAAAAAAAAAAGAGGAAGACACAGGGATAAGGGGAAGGTTGTGCGAAATGAGAGAACTTTGAGTATGTTTGCAGGCAGGTAAGAAGCCAAGGGGAAGGGAGCAAATACAGATATGTGGGGGCAGAGAGGATGGGTGGAGACTTTTTGGAGGAAGTGGAACAAAGAACACTGGTGGAAGAAATCAGCACATCCCTGAAGCTAAGTATGGAGAGGCACAAATCCTGTGAAATACCAAATGATAAAAGACAAGACAGCTGGGGTTTGCCTGGCTTTTTAAGCCTGTTACCTGATTTCTTTTAGGCCTAACCTGAGACATGTTTGTTTTGCACAGCTTATTGTATATATTCAGATACCTATACTACACACATTATACACAGATATGTTAGGAACATCTCTCTTCCAAGTACATTCCCAATGTGCTAATCCTGAGAGTTCTTGCAGAAATGTTGGGTCAACCAGAAGACTGCTTGCTGGCAATGCACTAAAACAGTAATGAATACCTTAGCATCATGTAATTGTGTATCTGCTGCAGAAAGAACAGTGGGCTAGTCTAGCTCTTCCTGCTGTGGCACCACTAGCCCTAAGGGGCTGTGATCCACAAACCTGCACCACTTGGGGTAAGGAAGTTGTCTGCAGAGTCCACATTCAGAAAAGGTGGTGTCCCTAACCAGAATACCGCTTTACCCTTTTAAGTGGCAGAATCCTGATGGCTGTGACACGCAGAGGTGGCCTGCGTGTGAGCAACTGGTCCTCACACAGAGGGAGAAAGGCCACAGTTGCCCAATCACTGACAAAACCAGCCTCGTGGCCTGAACAAAATTAGCCTGTTTGAGAGCCTGCTCATAAGCTAAAGAATTAAGTATCCATTCCAGAAAACAATATGAAGATTGGTTTGTTGGTCTTCTGACATTCATTCAATGTCTTCTATGGGCAAAGGCAATTTGTGAAAAGCATGGCATTGAAAATACCATACTGAACAGCTGTTTTTAACAGCACCACGGGAAACCCTGAGGGACTGTTGATGGGTGTAAACCAAAAAGTATCCAAGACACGTCTCAATTGATTTAAAAGTTCATTTTGCCAACTTAAGTTAAGGAATGCCTGGGAGAAAAAAACATGGAATCACAGAAACAGTCTGTGATCAGTGCCTTTCTCCAAAGATGAATTTGAGGGCTTCAACATTTAAAGGCGAAAAGTGGGCTGGAGGGGAAAGAGGGAGGGTATGGTAACCCACATGTTGCAAGAGAAAAGCAACAGGTAGGGGAATAGTCGATTATCTATTCATCTGGGGCTCAGTAAATTAGTACTTTCCATAAGATAAGATGAACCCAGAGTAGCTACCAGTGGAGATATTTAACCTTTTATCTGCAGCTATTTGCTTAGGAACAAAAGGAAAGGCAGTTTCTTGCATGACTCAACTTTCAGCTTTTTTTTTTCCTTTTTGGCTTAATAAATTGGGGTCCCTAGTTTTTATTTTTTTTTCCACCTGGGGGATAATATTACTAATGATAATTATTATGGTTATTGGTATAGTAATAAAACACTTATTGAGCATTTATTATATGCCAGGAACTGTGCTTAACATTTTACACACTTTAAATCATTTAATCCTTCTACTAACCTTATCACAGATAAGGCCTCTTATTATCCCCATTTCCCCCATTTCCCTGATAAGGAAGGCACAGAGAGGTTAGGTATTTTGTTCAAGGTCCCACAGCGCTATGATAAGTCACAGAAGCCAGGACCTGAATCCAGCTTTTGTTTCTCCAGAATCTGTGCTATTAATCAGTATATAACCTGCTCTACATCACAAGTGTTCCTATCTGTTTTACATACTGGGCCTCTGTTGTAAGGTCTCATTTAAACAAAGGGTCTGGAAAGTATATAATACAGCTTTTTTTTTTTTAGATGATCTATTAACATTGAGAAATCGGTGCAGTCCATTTGGAAGGACCATGTGTCTTTGAAATGCTGGTGGCAATGATGACCTGCCAGCTCAGAATCACAAAGAACATGACAAGGGTGTGGTGGGGGAACAATTATACAAAAACTTTGACACAGAAAAGCAGCAAAACAGGAGTGAAAAGCGAGCAGAGAGATGAATCAGTGTGAAAATGGATTGCACGAATCCAATTTTTGCAGGCAGGCCTGGTGGCCCACAGTAGGGAAAGAGTTCCCACTCTGCAATTTCAAAAGCCTCTTTATTATTGCCTGGGATACCACTGGAAAAGAAAAGCAAGGGTCCAGGAGCTGGGTGGGAAAGCACAGTCCAGCACGGAGGGTCAGGGCAGGCTCCAGGCCCAGCAATGCAGCTCTAGGCTTCTTGTGCAGCTGAGCTCCCTAGGAATAGTGACCTTGACTTCACAGCTAAGTCTTGCAGGAAAAAGAAAAAGAAACACACACACACACACACACACACACACACATACACACACACACAACTGTGTTTTTCGAATGCCTGAGAGCTGGGAGGCTTTTTAAAGGCTTTGTTGAAAAAGGACTTCTTCTATGTTACTTAGAGACAACCATTGCTTGCCAAAATATTAGGTTAAAAAAAAATCGCAAAATTCGAGAGCTGGAAAGAATATTACAGGCTGCCCAGTGTGTCCCAAAGCAACTAAATTATCATTATAAACTTTGTGAAGACACACACACACACACACACACACACACACGGGCCTTTGGAGTGTGCTGACTTGAATTCAGCATCTTGTCCGCATCTAACCTGGTAAGAATACAGTTCTAGGGTCCAGAGCTAATATCTGGCAGCAATATTGGCTAAGATGAATTATATGACACAGTGGAGTCCTAAAGCAGCTCAGGAACGCTATCAGAAAAGTTCACCACACGCTTTTACATCAGCCCAAAAGTTCATGTAGCCCTTTCATATGCAAGCCATCTACACTGTAATGCAAATTATATTTCACCTTGCATCATGTATTTATTATAAACTTAAATATATTTACTATCTGCAGTAGTAGCAGTGGCAGAAATAATATATTGATAATCACTGTTGATAACTAGCATTTATTAGGTGCTTTCCATAAGGCAGGCAAGCACTTGTATAAACATTTCAAATGCACTCGATTCGCACATAATGTTTAATGCTTTTGCATGAATTATGTTTTACTTATTTTGCCACCATTCCTCCCCACACCCCGTTACAATGTGAGTTCCATAATGGCAGAGGCTCAGGGGTTTTTGTCTTCATTATTAACTAAGCCTTCAGTTCTCAGAACACAGTAGGAATGCAAATATTTTCTGAGTTGAATTAATTCATTTAATCCTCACAATGACCGAAAGGAATAGGGATTGTTAGAATTCCTAATTTACAGACGAGGTAACTGGGGCACAGAATGGTTAAGTAACTGGCTGGAGGTTGCACAGTAAGTGATAGAATTAGGATTCAATCCTGGGCCATTTGACTCCAAACCCTATACTTTTGGTGAACCCCTAGCATTTCTATTTTAATAATGACAACAGCTAACATGTAGCAAGTGCTTACTATGTGCCAGGTACCACACTGAACGCCTTCTGTGCACCCTCTCATTAATATAACAGTTCTACAAAGGAGGCTATTCTTATTTTATTCACACACTTTAGAAGGATCCGCTACCTCGACCAAAGTCATTCTGCTAAGTTGTGTGGCTAGAATTCAAACTCAGGCCCACGTGAGTTCCAAGTGCATGCTCATAACCACTGCCCCATTCTGTGTCCTGAGCCATCGTTCACGTAGAGAGCTACTGTGCACTTTAGCTATGGGTCTCCCTTCTTTACTCTTTAAAAATTTTATTTTAGATTTGTATCTAATTTTAAAATGTTCATACTATCTTTTTTCATAACCCATATAAAGTTTGGGTTACTAAAAGGGACTATCATTAAGTGAAAGAGCAGCATCCCCAGTCTGAGGGGTGAAGGTGAACTGAACCAGGGCCATCAAAACCATATCAGGCCATAACAGGAGGAAGTGGTGCCAGCTGCAACTCTAGATCTGTGATGTGCTAAAACCCTTATGAAGGGATTCTGGAAAACCACTTTCCTTTGGGAAAGTACCAGAGGGATGAGTCAAAGGGAATCTGCAGGGCTGGGGAGGATTAGAGACAGGAAACTGATCCCAGTCAGGTTGGTTGGCTCTGTCAGCTGACAGGCAGGCAGTAGTAGCGGGAGGCGCCAAGAGTGGGAAGTATTTAAAACAAAGTCATAGGCTGGGCGTGGTGGCTCATGCCTGTAATCCTAGCACTTTGGGAGGCTGAGGCAGGTGGATCACGAGGTCAAGAGATCGGGACCATCCTGGCCAACATGGTGAAACCCTGTCTCTACTAAAAATACAAAAATTAGCTGGGCATGGTGGCGCGCGCTTGTAGTTCCAGCTACTCGGGAGGCTGAGGCAGGAGAATCGCTTGAACCAGGGAGTTGGAGGTGGTAGTGAGCCGAGATGGTGCCACTGCACCCTGGGCTGGTGACAGAGCGAGACTCCGTCTCAACAAAACAAAACAAAACAAAACAAAACACAAAGGCATGAAGCCTGGGTGCTGTGGCTCAGGCCTGTAATTCCAGCACTTTGGAAGGCCGAGGTGGGAGGATTGCTTGAATCCAGCAGTTCAAGAGCAGCCTAAGTGATGTAGGGAGAACCATCTCTGTAAAATTAAAAATAAATTAGCCAGGTGTGGTGGCCCATGCCTGTGATCCCAACTACTTGGGAGGCTGAGGTGGAAGGATCACTTGAACTTGGGAGGTCAAGGCTGCAGTGAGCCATGATTACACCAGTACACTCCAGCCTGGGTGACAGATTCAAACCCTGTCTCTAAAAATTTTTTTTAATAAAAATTTTTTTGAAAAATAAAGGGACGAAAGAATCCACTTCTCACATTGAAGGGCAGGATGTAATATCAAGGGAAAGGTGGTGGTCACCACTCAGACCCACATGCAGCCACTAAACCATGAGCTGCTAGTTCAACTCATTTCTTGACGGGTTGGGCTTTGAAGAGTGATAGAGGCAACCTTAACATCCAAGTGGCAGACACTGTGTCTGCAGCCTGATGACTGGGACCTCTGAGAGCCAGAAGGAACTCAAAGGTCAGTGCCATACAGTTCTTCTGAAGCTACAGAGAGGAACATTAGGAGCAGGGTGGGGGCTTCCTGGGAAGCTTAGATTTCGGGAAACTGCTGAAGCACAGCTCTCAGGGGGAACCAAGTCTCACTGGAGCTGGCAACTGAAAATTTTCTTTATGCTCTAGGTTTGGAGCATCTTATCTGTCTTCTGCCATCTAGACCTAACCTAACAAGATTGAAGGGAAGAAAATGGATCATAGCCTGCAGGAGTCCAGGAAGCTGAGCTGACCAGCATTCCCCCCCAAACCTAAGAAATATGTCTGACAAAAGAGTTACTTTGATAGAGTAAATAATAGAGGCAGGTCAGTCTCTGGCTGGTTACTAAGTTAATGGTTCCCAAATTTCAGAGCTGGAAAACACCCTTGAAATCAATTAGTAAGATCTTGTTGACTCCACTTGTTCTTTAAAGCAGGAAACCGGCTCAGAGAGTGAAGTGGATTTCCAACTGTTATGCAGTTTGCTACGGGACAAGATTGTGATTAATCTCTGGACTCCCAGCCCAGTGTTTTTTCCATTGCTGTCTCAATGAGGCAGCTAAGAGCAACGACACACACCTGTACTCTGGAAACCTTTCTTTCTTTCCTTTTTTTTGAGATATTTTTGTCAGGCTGGAGTGCAGTGGCGTGATCAAGGTTCATTGCAGCCTCAGCCTCCTGGGCTCAAGAGATCCTCCCACCTCAGCTCCCTCAGTAGCTGGGACTACAGGTGTGTGCCACCACATCTGGCTAATTTTTAAATTTTTGGTAGAGATGGGATCTCATCATGTTGCCCAGACTGATTTCAAACTCCTGGACTCAAATTATTCTCCTGCTTCAGCCTCCCAAAGTGGTGGGATTATGGGTATGAGCCACCATGTCCAGCCAGGAAACATCTGTTTCTGTAGTTATACTCCTTTTTTCCCCAGTAATGATTGAAAGTTTTGACCAAGGAGAAAATACATTCTTAGCAATCCCCTAAAATAGCAGAGGCTCAGCAAACTGTTCATGGATAAAGAATAGGTCCAGGGTATTATTTGATCTTAGAAAGAACTGATGTTGCTAAGCAGATACCAAGCAAAATCTCAGAAACGGAGGAGGTGGGTCCTGCAAAAACAGGTGACGATCCAGGTTCTGGTACGAGTTCTGCCACCGGCTATCTGTGGGAACTTGAGAAAGACAATTCTGTGAGCTTCACTTCCCTTATCAGTAAAAAAGGGAAACTGGACTAGATGAGTGGTTCCCACAGTGGCCCCAAGCTCAAGGATTCTGATTCAGTAAGCCTGAGAATAGGGGCCCTGCAACTTTCATTATTGTTATTTTTTAAATCCCACAGGTGAATACATGAATGTCTGCGCTGGATTGATAGAGGGACGGGAAGATGGATAGATACATTTGATGATAATTGCTAATTGCAGTATCTAGGTAGTAGGTATACAAGAGTGACTCAATTATTATATATGTTGGCAAAGTCCCCCAGGTGATTCTGATGTACAGGCAAGTCCGGCAGCCTCTGGACCAGAAGTCAGCCTCAGACTGAGTTCAGGGGGCTTCACAGTCCCTCAAAGCAGCCCCAGGTGCCACCTTGGGAAAAGGGAGCTGGTGTGAACCTCAGCCTTGTTCTAGAGTTTAGTCTGGGCAGCTCTACCTTGTTTGTTTATACACAGGAGAATTTGTATAAGATTCTACCAGAAAGCGTACCAACAATGGACCCACTGCTTAATGTATACAAACCACTTTACAAGATGGTTTTTAAGGCCTTACATAGATCCAACTGTTTATGAATTTACAAAATTACTTACGCCTTGGTAGGCAAGATGGAACGAAGGCTTTAAAAATGAATATTATATATAAATGAGTGTGTACACACACACACACATACACACACACCCTCTTGGTTATTATAAGAGTCAAGCAAGAGAGGAGAGTTCAAGCTCAGACCTCATGGCCACTGCCATGGTCACTGCAGCACTAGCTGCCACTGAGCATGCCTGGGCCCTGTTTGCACCTCCTCTGCCTCACCCACTACCCCCTCTTTCTTTGGTCCATTTCTATCTGGTCCTCAACTATAAAAGGTACATTCCTGGTTCAAGGCTGTATTAGTCTGTTCTCATGCTGCTAAAAAGACATACCCAAGACTGGGTAATTTATAAAGAAAAAGAGGTTTACTCGACTCACAGTTCCACATGGCTGGGGAGGCCTCACAATCATGGCAGAGGGTGAAGGAGGCACAAAGGCACGTCTTACGTGATGGCAGGCAAGAGAGCATATGAAGGAAACTGCCCTTTATGAAATTATCAGACCACACGAGACTTACTCTCTATCATGAGAACAGCAGGGGAAAAATACTCCCCCACGACTCAGTTACCTCCCACCTGGTCCCCTCCCATGATACGTGGGATTATGTTATAGGAACTACAATTCAAGATGAGATTTGGGTGGGGACACAGCCAAATCATATCAAAGGCCTTGGCTGTTTCATCTGCCGGAACATTTTGCCTCACCTCCTTCAGACCTTACTCTAAGACTCTATCCCCCATGACTCTTTCCCTTGCTGCCGCATTTGAAACTGCAACCCACCCCTGACTACTAAGTCCCTTCCCTTGCCCTATGTTTCTCTTTAGAAATTATTACCAATAGCATACTCAACATTTTACTTATGTGCCTTGCTCATTATCTGTCTTTCCAGACTGGTTTGCAAGCTCCATGAAGGCAGGGTTTGTTTGATCATAGCTACATTCCTAGTGACTTTGACAGTGTCTGGCATGAGGCATATTTGGTGAAAGAATGAAGGGCTGGACCATGCTTGTGCTTTAAGCACATCATCTGTAATCTGCATGGCAATCTAGAAGAGCAGGAACCAGCCCCTTCCACAAATGGGAAAGCAAGGTATTTTCTGGAGGGGTGAGGGCCAGCATTTCCAGACCCTAGCACCTGTGATCATCCCATTTCAACACTCTACCTCCCACAACCCTGGCTCACTTCCAAGGGCTGACATGTTTCTCCCTCCCTTCCTGTACTAACAGCTAAACCATATTTGGGCCTGGAGAGTTTATTACCTTGCTTAAACAAGACAGGACAGAGTTGAAGGTGAAATGCCCATATTGTTCAGTTAACTCCTTGAAGCAAACAAATCATTTGATAACTGTACACCACACACCAGTAAGGACTGCTCAGTGAACATCAACATCCCTTCAGGAAACAAGACCTTCATAAACCATTGTCTGTTGATGGTGGCTCAATAAGGGTTATATTTCACAAAAACGAGTATGATCCCATCCAACATTTATATCACAAAATGACCCCAAGTGCCAAACATTGAAGCACTATTCACAACCACAATGACACTGTGAAATAATAAAGCACAGGGCTTAGCCTGTAGAACTCTGCTGCAATGGATTCTGACCTGTGAGGCAATTCTGTTGATGCAGTGTACCAGCATTGCTCTTTCTGCGGCCAAAGAACAAGATTACAAATGTGTGCCTTTAACCCAAGGCAGCCTTCACTCAGTAAAGCCCAGAGCTTCATGTGTCTCCTGAAACACCTGCCTTGCCTGTTACACTGCATTGTAAATGGATGCCTGACTGCCTGCCTACCTGGGCTGACTACAAGTACAAGAGGACAGAGACCTCATCTGCCTACTTCACGGTAGCTTCCCCAGCACAGTGCACAGCAGATGCCTGGCTCATGGAAGGCATAAAAATATTCGTTGAATCCTGCTCCTACCATGACATTTTACTCTGCTTATACTTTATCTTCTAACTATGTAATATATGCACGATGAACTGTAAAAGTTTATTGTATGCACACCGAGGATGGATTGAGGTGTATATATAAGTAATCCATTCCTAACAGTTATTTCAAATCTTATATTAAAGATGACAGCAATGGGAGGAAATGAACTCAAAAAACATACCGAAGCACTGCAGTTTGAGAGCAGATAAGAAACGAAACTATTAAACTGAACTGGTATATCATTTAAAAATCTTTACAACATAACTATGACAACTTAAAAATAACCACCAAAGAACAGAAGTTGTTAAAACATCAGTATAGTCACACCCTAGCTGATTAATGTAATCTTTCTCCTTTAGCAATGAAATAATCCTTGCTTTCTATGATGAACTTTCCAAAGACAAATATTTGGTATGCTGTTTACTTGTAGGCTTTTTCATTATTCAAATGTGTTCTTCTCCAAGATGAAAGTGGATCTTGGTGAGTCAGCTCTTTCTTCACTATGTTTGACAGCTAAAGCTGAACTTACTGCATCTCTCCTAAAACTAACAGTGACAAAATTCCTGTAACAAAAGAGGTAATTGGTCTTTGGACTTTAAAAATGATAGTGATATCCAAGTTGTAACTTCATCAGAACAAAAGGGAAAATGTATCAAAAACTGAATAAAGACACTATTTCTAATTGAACCTAATATCAATTCCCTTTTCAATGCCACTGGTGGCCAAAACTGCTAAATGTCCACCAAAATCAATTCCCTTGGGCCTGGGTACATGACTTAGACTACATTTCCCAGCAGCCTTCTTTGCTTCTCAGTAAAGTCACATAACTGGGTTCTAGCCAATGGAATGCACCCAGAAATGTTGTGTTTCTCTACCAGGCCTTGCCCCTAACACCCTTTCTTGAGTGCTCCTCCACACTCTTGTCCCCTTCTGTCTCACTGGATGGAGATGCCTCAAGAGCCCTTGGAAGCCAAGAGTTAAAAATGACAGAGCCTCCTTCGGCCTAGGTCCTCGAGTGCCTGCAAGGGACAAAGGCACCGCTTCATTAAACTCTTAAAGGAAAGAGACAAAAATGAAAATAGTCACATTACTTAAGATCCTCAAAGTCACAGAAACATAATGCTTTGCTGGGTGTGATGGTTCATGCCTATAATCCTAACACTTTGGGAGGCGAGGCAAGAGGATGGCTTGAGCACAGGTCCAGTATAGTGAGACTCCATCTCTACAAAAAATAAAAACTAGCTTGGCATGGTGGCACGCACCTGTAATCCTAGCTACTCAGGAGGCTGACATGGGAAGATGGCTTGAGCCAAGGAGTTTGAGGCTGCAGTGAGCTATGACCATGCTACTGCACTCCAGCCTTGTGACAGAGTTAAGACTCTGTCTCGAAAGGAAAGGAAAAAGGAAAGAAAAGAAAAGAAAGGAAGAAAGGGAAGGAAAGGAAGGAAGGAAGAAAGAAAAAGAAAGAAAGACATAATATTTCTTTTTGTTTGTTGTTTTTTGTTTTTTTTTTTTGAGACGAGGTCTTGCTCTGTCACCCAGGCTGGAGTGCAGTGGCGTGATCTCTGCTCACTGCAACTTCCACCTCCCGAGTTCAAGCAATTCTCCTGCCTCAGCCTTCCAAGTAGCTGGGATTACAGGCCCACGCCACCATGCCCGGCTAATTTTTGTATATATATATATATTTTTAGTAGATATGGGGTTTCACCATGTTGGCCCAGCTGGTTTTGAACTCCTGACCTTGTGATCTGCCCGCCTCGGCCTCCCAAAGTGCTGGGATTACAGGCGTGAGCCACTGCACAGGGCCTCAAACATAATATTTCACGGGCACCTTGAAAAACTTAGCACAACATCCTTGCTAGGTAGAATGCAGTTGATGCACAACTATTTCCATTAAGAAGAACCCACTACTTTCTTCAGCGGCTTGTTGCCTCTATAAACAGTTCTCCTGATCAGTATGATAACAATAATAGCAGCTAACTATTGCTGAGCAGTTGCCATACACCTGGCTCTGTGCTGAAGGCCTTCCAGGCATCTGCTCATCTAATCCTCACCTGAGGAGTGAGTACTATCATTATCTCCATTTACAGTTGACAACACTCAGTACAGAAAACATGAGATTGGCTCAAGGTCACACACAATAGTGGCAGAGCCAGGATTCAGCTCAGGCCATCTGAGTCCAGAGTCCCTGCTCTTAACCACCATCCTGCCTGCCTGTGGCTATCACTTCTATCCCAGGCTCATGGACAGCTAGCCTTACCACCTTACCCCATAACTGACAAATACTTGATCTTTTACATCAACAAAAGTTATCTTTTCATGTGGCTGAAAAACTTTAGCTCTTTTGAATTTTCCTCATCTTTTCAAACATAGTTCCAATCTCTTCACCACTCCAGTCTCTCTTTTGAAGGTTCCTGATCATCTATACACATGTTGAATTATGTCACCTAGAAAGGGACTTCATGGGTAAAATGACATTAATAGTACTTCCCCAAATGGGTTGATGTTAGGATTAATGAGGTTATTTATGTAAAATTCATGTAAAGCCCTAGACACTAGTAACAGTACTTACTATGGACAAAGTAAGCCAGCCAGTCAGAAACATTAGCTATTATTTGCCTTATAGCTCAAATACTGCAGCCTATGATTAGATTAGGTTCTGGTGTCTATATCACACTACTGACCAGATTAAATTTACTGTCTACTTAAATACATTTAAAAAAATGTGAGCCATTGATAAGCTGTCTCCCCTATCCTGCTAGTTTTCTTTCTTTTTTTTGATGACAGGGTCTCACTCTGTCACCCAGGCTGGAATGCATTGGTGCAATCATGGCACACTGCAGCCCAACCTCCCAAGCTCAAGTGGTCCTCCTGCCTCAGCCTCCTGAGTAGCTGGGACCACAGGCATGTGCCACCATGCCCAACTAATTGAAACAAAAATTTGTTAATAGAGACAAGGTCTCACTTTGTTGCCCAGGTTGGTCTTTAAGTCCTGGGCTCAAATGATCTTCCCGCCTTGGCCTCCTAAAATGCTGGGATTACAGACATGAGCCACTGTACCTGACTGCCAGGCTGGTTTTTCTCTTGTCAACAGGTGTGATACTTTACCTTTACTGTGGTTAAGCTTCACCTGGTATTTACCCACTTTCCCAGGCACTAAAGGACTTTTTGAATCTTGCTAGTTTGTCTTACTTGGTTTCATATCACCTACACATTAGATGATTAGGCCCTGGAAATCTATCCTGGTGTGGGCTCGAGTGGGCAAACACAGGGCCTTGGGTTCTCTACTACAAAGTTTCCTCCTGGCACTGATCCACTGTTCTACCCTAGCTCAGCAGCCAGGCATAGAAAAGGTGACTATCTAGATCACAATAATCTCACGCCAGCATTTCTAAGTGCAAATATTCTACTTCTATGAACTTCATGAGACTTCCCAGCTTAGCCTTTCAGTGGGTAAGAGACACGGGACGTGTTTCAAGGCACAGCTTGGTTGGAATGGGGAACTACAACAACTACATTTTCCCAGGGGCCCAACAATGACAGATGAAAAGTCCGCACGGGGGCATGTCTGACCCATTCCAGACAAGGGAATGGAGGCCGGGAGAGGGTGGGATGCTTCACAGCTACTCAGGCCTCAGAACTACCCAGCAGGAAGAGGAGGCTGACATGTGGAGCTGGATCATGTTAGAAATTCTCACCCCAACTGTACTCGTCAGAGGAACAGGGCCTAAGATCTAGAATGTCAGGCTGGCAGAAAGGAATCTGCAGTCAGCCGGCCCAGGTACAGGAAGGTTGCCCCCGCCCCACTGCAGGTAGCAGGCTGCAGAGTGGAAGGGGAGACGCGGGTTCCAGGAGCTTGCCCTGTGTGTGGTGTCTGGTTGCAGCAGGACTGCTGAGACTGCCTTATAGTGTGCCTGCAGTCTAACGCTTTGGCCCTCAGGCCAGGAACAGCTAAAATGTTTCAATCCTTCCTAGCTCTTTCAGATGCCCAGGGGCAGACTTTAGAGTGGTGATTCTTAAACTTGAGCATGCATCGGGAGTCACCTGTAGGACTTGCTAAACACAGACTGCTGGGTCCACCCACTGAGTTTCAGCGAGCAGTGATCTGCTCTCCTAACTAGTTCCCAGGTGATGCTGCTGCCAGTTTGGGGATCACACTTTGAAGATCACTGATTCAGAGCAAGAAGTACCTGAGAGAGGAAGGTCAGAGAGAGAAGGGCCTCTCGGGTGCCCTCTGTGTGGATGGCAAGTGGCCTGATGGGAAAAGTACAGACTGTTTTGAGCCATCACTTGGTTTCTGTGTCTCTGCCTGTATTTGTGATCATTTGGTAGCATTATTTTCTTTCTGCTAATCCCTTTTAGAGGTTATGGGTATAGCTAAGGGATTACATGAAATACACACTAAAAAGATGGGGAGGGGGCTCTGCAGAAAAAAGGGAGAAACAGCAATTCAACTTTCACAGTGGAGAAGAGTTGTTGATTTTGGTTTTTTGTTATTTTTCAAATACATGTCAAAGAAAGTGAGAGGAATAATGTATTTAATATAGTTAATGGCTTAAGATCAAATATATTTCTGAACTCAGAGGAAGGCTACTAACAGAGCAGGAGCTCACTGGCACGTGTGGATAGATGAACTACTTATTTGCAAAAAGGAGTTTCAGAAAGGATTTGTACTGGCTGTTGGTGAAAGCCATGAACATAAGAAGAAATGAATAGTTCTTTGCATTCCCTTGGCTTGGAGGCAGTTACATAATATTTCATTATTTTACCACCAGCAAAGGGAAGAAACCTGGAGAGAAGACGCCACAGATGTGTAATTGATTTTGAATTTAGAAACGTAAGTCCTGTTTAATACCTAACTCCTGTCCTCAGGAACAGTCAGACTTGTCAAAGGAACTCACCTTTGAACTAACAGAGAAAGCTTTAACTCTAAAGGGGGGTAATTGTGGAAAACTAAAAAGGAGTGAAAGATAAATGAAAGGAAACCATCACTGGCTTCGTTCAGTGGCAATTCATAGAATGCCGTTCACTCCCGTCCTACAGAGCTAATGAATGAACACATTCGACTTTCCCTACCCTTTCCTAGGAGACCCTCAAGCATGAGAAGATGACCCTCTATTCCCAGGAGTCTGACAAAAAAGTCAGTGAGACACTTGCTTCCAAAGAAGTTATAAGCACAACAAAATGGAAGTCTGATTTTGTGGTAGTAATCATTTATAGAATCTGAAAATGCTTATATTATTTTCAATAGCTTATGATCAAAATGAAACCACAACATTTATTTTTTATTTTGATTTTTTGAGACAGGGTCTTACTCTGTCACCCAGGCTGGAGTGCAGTGGTGTGATCACGGCTCACTGCAGCCTTGACATCTCTGGGCTCAGGTGATCTGCCCACCTCAGCCTCCTGAGTAGCTGGGATTACAGGTGTGAGCCACTACACCCAGCTAATGTATATATATATTTTTGTAAAGATGGGGTTTTGCCATGTTGCCCAGGCTGGTCTGCAACTCTTAGGCTCAAGTAATCCTCCCACCTCGGCCTCCCAAAGTGCTGGGATTGCAGGCATGAGCCACTGCACTCGGCCAAAAACACAACATTTAAAATAGTCTTAGAACTTTGGGACGCTTGGAAGGAGATGGGAGCTCTCATGTTGAGAAAACACTCCTTTTCTATATTATAAATGAATGAATTGGACCATCCAAAGCTTATCTTGTCAACAACTGCAGTGCATTTAAAATAGCCTCTAAGGCAGCCTTCCACTCCCTCCATAATCCATTTTAGGTGAAAACTAAGATGCCATTGATTATAAGGTGTGCCACTATTTCACATAAAAGCAGGAAGAAAAAAATGTTAATTAGAACTTCTTTATTTAGAGATGCTAAAATGAGAAAAACAAAACCTCTGTGAGTTTCAGCATGGATGGGAAATCCCAGGGTACAGTGCAGAGATTGTGGACAAGATCGAACTCCCAGTCTTGGGCGGGTGGTGTCCCTGCTCCTCCACAGCTGTCGAAGCCTGGGGAAACCAGTTCCCCTCACTGGGCCTCAGTTTATTTATTGGTAAATTGTATTTAACTCGTATTAACAGTGCCTACTTCTCACTATATTATTGAGAAAATTAAATGTGATCCTTTGTTATAGTATTTAATACGTGCCTTGCACTTATTAGCTATTTTAATGCCGCTATTACTGTAAGTCTGGCAAGAGTAGAATTATGAATTTAGTAAATCTTAAATGCTTTTTAAAACTCTGAGCGACTTCACCCAGTCTCAGTTGCTAAACCTTTAGACATTGTTTAAAATACGTGGTAATGGCTTTGCTTCCTCAGTGCCTTAGTTCTCTAGAGATGAAATGAAATGATCTCTAAAATGGAGTTCCTAAACTGAAGAATCAGTCAGAGCCCTAAGGAGCTGATGACTCAAACACAATGGGTGATAGTTTGCATATTGCTTTGCATGACATTTGCATGCTACTGGTTCATTTTTTGCTTGAAGTGAAAATCCGCCCACCATCTGCTTCTTTCCTGGTCCCTTATGATCCCCTAGGTGTTGAGTTGGCTGACTCTGCCGGGGAAAAATAAAGCAACTGGCATGCATCAAGCAGTTACTGCATGTGCCTCTGTGGCTGGTTAGCTCGGCAGAGTAGAAGGGCAAGTTCTATCAGGGCACGGACCAGACCACATGGATCAGGTACTCGCGTCACTGTGGACCATCCTACATGAATGGTCCTATGTCCTCTGAATGGGATGGTCGTTGACTCAAAAACCCATAAAGCCACAAACAGCATCAGGCAACATTTCCTGAATACAACCCCTAAGTGTGCAGATGTCTAATGGTAAATCAGATGTTACACAGCTTAGTTCCTGACCATTGGCAGCTTCCAAATCAAACCAGGGCAAAGCTTCTCTTTTCCTGAGCGTGAATAATTATGGGGGCAGTGAACATATAACAAATATTTTTTACTCTCGAAACTGTCAAGATGTAAAAAAAAAAAGCACATGACAGCTAATATCTAGCAATAAAGAAGAAAACTTAGCCCTTCATTAATCAGGGCTCTGTTGCCAGAACCTTCTGCGGCCCTAAGCATTTGTTTTAAACTGAGCCCTGGGATTCCTGACTGCTCGTCAATCAGTGATAATGGACCTACATTTCCACAGATATGATCAAAGCTCACTTAGCTGTGGTTTCTTGGGAATAACTGAATATTTCTGTAAGCTCAAATACCTATATTATTAGTATGGCAAACTAGACAACGATCCTAGAAGATGATATCAGTATCTATTGTTTATAAAAGAGCTGCAAATAGCACTCTAGTAAGTGTCGCATAAACGATCCTTTGGATAGCACATAAAAATACCAACTCACATTGTTCTCAGGTTTCCTGAAGTATGACCCATATGTGAACAGCAAACCCAAATAATCAACTACAAAACCCCAAATTTATATCTGGATACTGGGGCTAGAATACTGTAAGCATAATTAAGCTTATGAGGTTTTAGAGGTAGTATTTTATCATTAAGCTTATTAGGTTTTAGAGATACTGCTTTTTTGATTTTTAAAAAATGTTTTACAGCTTTATTAAGGATAAAAGTATCCGTTAGGCTTTTCAAATGATTGGATGTAACATGTAAAACAAAACACTTTTTTTTTTTTGGAGACGGAGCCTTGCTGTGTTGCCCAGGCTGGAGTGCAGTGGCACAATCTTGGCTCACTGCAACCTCTGCCTCCCATGTTCAAGTGATTCTCCTGCCTCAGCCTCCCAGGTAGCCGGGACTACCGGCGTGTGCCGCCACACCCGCTCATTTTTTTTGTATTTTTAGTGGAGATGGGGTTTCACCATATTGTCCAGGATGGTCTCGATCTCCTGACCTCATGATCCGCCCGCCTTGGCCTCCCAAAGTGCTGGGATTATAGGCGTGAACCACCATGCCCGGCCAAAACATCATACTTTTATGAACACTTAGAAATACAAGAACTTCAGTTACATTAACATTTCCAAAACAAATTATAAGAAATATAAAATAACCAAAAGATACTTTATAGTACAACTTTACTTTCTAAAAGTGTCACTCCTCATGGGATAATTTTTAGAGATTATCTAGTCCAATACCACTGCCTTTATAGATGAAACTGAAGTCTGGTCTGGAAATTGGCACCTAAGTACAACAGAAGGCAAGAGCCCAGAAGATGAACTCTTGGGACTGGCAGATTCCGGGACAGAGGACCGGAGCTTCTGGGATGCAAGCTTAGAAGCCCTGGCTAGGTAGGTGGCTCTTTTAAGGAGCCTGGAGCTTTGAAGGAAACTACGTTTAAAAATGAGGGAAAAAAAAAAAAAAAGAGAAAAAGGCACTGGGGAGGAGTTGAGTCTTGAAGAACAGTCTAACATAAAGGTATTCCAGCCGGGAAGTTGAGTTAACTTCTGACTCAGGTCATCTGGTGAAAGGCACTTCCCTGGGAGGTAGGGTGGGCCTGTTTCCAGGAGCAAGGCACTCAGTCACTTCCTTAGTCCCTGAGTGGGCCAGGAAGCAAACTCATTTTAAAGGACAGGAAACCAGACATAAAGGCAAAAGGTGAACGTGAGTGCAACAGCTGAATCATCCACTCGGTCTTACTCGATTGGAGCAGACAAAGAGCAATGAATTGCCTCCTTTGCTGCTCTCCTCTGTCTACTGACCAGCTCAAGATCAGGAACTGAACAAGAGGCCAGGGGCTGGCCACTCAGTGTGTTTTAAAAGCCCCTGAAGACCATAGATTCCTGTCTTTGAAGCTGCTTAAACCCTGAGCGGGGAGAGGAAAGGAGGGGTAGCAGATGTGCTGGTTCTTTTCCATCTGTCCCCATCCTGGAGGTACTGCCCTGGCCTGTGTCTGTGTCCTGGCAGGCTGACCTCCCTGGGCCACTCATCAGCTGGCTTCCTGCTGGGGTCAGCCGATGGGAAGGTCAGGCAAGAGATGGGAGGGCGGGCAGAGAGAAGTCAGCATCTCTTCTCCCATTCCTTCTAACAGCTCCTGCCCAGTGGTCCCTCATTAGTGGCTCCCACTCTCCTTGGCTCTGCTACAGCGTTTCCTTCCCTGGTTCCTCAGGGTGGTCAACTCCTTCCTGGGGACCTCAACACTCCTGGCCGGTTCTCTCTACCTCCTTCATTCACAGTTGACCCATCTGAGTTGGAGTCTGTCTCCTGTCAGAACCCTGACCTGAGACATGGGAATGGCAGCCATGTAAACATAGCATCTTACACATACTTCCATTTAATGGGCAGAATTTTACAAGGAAACGTAAATATATACATTTTTACAACATGTATTACACACTTCTCCACCTCTTTCATGTTAGAACATGTAATTACATTTCATGTAATACACGTTAGAATATTTGTTGTAAAATGTATATATATACGTTTATGTCACCACATATATACTTTTGAAAGCAACAGACCTTCAACAAACACCAATCTTCAAGCCCCCAAAACCACTGCCAGGACGGTTCGCTCCTTGTTCTCTGGGATCTTCCCTTGGAAAGGACGCTTTACTAGGAGGAATGAAGGCTGCCTCAGCCTAAGTCTGCTTTGTAAATGGAAGTAAAATTAAGGTGAATTTCTTGATTGCCTCAAGGGAATTGGTGGTCTGGGCTGCAGAGGCAACAGCAACTTAAGCTGGAGACAGGGAAGGGGAAAGGGAAGGGGTGGGATCAGACCTCAAAAAGGGTGGAGCAAGCAGGAGAGCCCGCAAGAGCCATGTGACCTAGAGGAAGGGGACAGAAGAATGAGAGTCCTCACAGCCCTTCGGGGGGAAAAGTCCTGTACTTTTACTACTTTCAGAATAAAGAGTCAGTTCTTTGGAAAAGGCCCCACTCTCAGGCCAGCATATTTCATTATGAAAGCGGTGGAGAAGTGTGTAATACATGTTAGAATATTTGTTGCAAAATCTGTAATTTAAAAATTCCCCACACCAAAAGTGAAGAAGCATCAGTTATTTAAAAGAAAATCACAACTGCCAGGTGGTGGTGCAACCTGTAATCCCAGCTACTCAGGCTGCTGAGGTGGGAGGATTGTTTGAGCCCAGGAATCTGGGTCTAGCTTGGGCAACATAGTGAGACCCTGTGTCTAATTTTTAAAAAATAAATGAAATAAAAACATAAATGTATCTTATTCCCTGGCAATGCTGGATAAAGGAAGGGTTAACAATGATCTCTTGGCTCAAATTTCCTTTAGTTGAACCCGAACGTGAGGCAACTGCAGCTTCTAAGGGAATGTGCATAAAAGGAGAAGCTTCTGGGAGAGAACAGTGCAAAGTCACTAAGTAAAGTGGAGTCAACTGGGGAGTCATCCCAGGCCCCCTTCCAAACACCCAGGGCACTCGAATCCCTTTCCTTCCTCCTCATCACACTCACATATTATGCTCCTGCTAAGTTTTCATTGAGAAACAGATTCTGAAGTCAAAAAACGTTTGAATACTACTGGTTTAGATTTATCACAGACGTGTACATGAACTGCTATATGCATAAGTAAGAGACTGCCTTTACCTTGTAATATCAACCTGATTGTCCTTAAATGCATTTTCATTCTGATGTAGAAGGCCTGTCTTTAATTATTTCTAATCATTTAATTTTTGAGACAAAATAAAAACATCAGAAGGCATTAGAAATTAGCAAGAATCAGACAGCTCATCTGCTTACCTGCTATCCCCAGCATTTGCAACATACAGCTTCCCCAAAAGGCAAATCACAATGAGGGCCGTGCAGCCACCAGATATATTATATGAACTCCTCTCTCGTTCTATCTGTAGGTCCTGGAGAATAAAACAGAGTTAGTGTTGGATTGTGCAGGATGTGTAGCAAAAGCTTTCTCACTTTCATTCTCTTGACAGTCCCCAGACTCTGAATGTGCTTCAAGAAGGGACTAGAAAAATCTTTAGTGCTTGCTTTCCTACCACCTAATGAGCATTTCTGGAGAGGACACTGGCATAAAACTGCCACATATTAGACCATCTGTGAACCAGAGACAGGAAACAATAGACAGCAAACAGAAACAATCAGACAAAAATGCAAATAAAATGTAAGTTGTATTCAGTAAATATCACAGCTTATGGAAAATTTAGTCTTTGTGGATTGCATGAGCTACCATGTGAAACATACACTAGAGAGGCTGAGGATGACAAGTACTTGGACCTGATCAATGTTTTGTTTGTTTTTTGAAGACAGGATCTGGCTCTGTCACCCAGGCTAGAATGCAGTGGCCCAGTCTTGGCTCACTGCAACCTGTGCTTCCCAGGCTCAAGCAATCCTCCCACCTCAGCCTTCCGAGTACCTGGGACCACAGGTGCGCACCACCATGCCCGGCTAATTTTTGTATTTTTTGTAGAGATGGGGTCTTGCCACATGGTCCAGGCTGGTCTCGAACTCCTATGCTCAAGCAATCTGCCTGCCTCGGCCTCCCAAAGTGCTGGGATTACAGGCATGAGCCACTGCACCCAGCCTTGTCTTTTTAGAGAGAAGGTTTGCTCTGTCACCCAGGCTGGAGTGCAGTGGTATGATCATAGCTCACTGTAGCCTTGACCTCCTGGGCTCAAGCCTCCTGCCTTAGCCTCCTGAGTAGCTGGGACTACAGGTCTGTGCAGCCACCACACCCAGCTAACTCCTCCGTTTTTTGTGGGGACAGGGTCTCACTATGTTGCCCAGGCTGGTCTCAAACTCTTGGCCTCAAACAATCCTGTCTCAGCCTCCCAAAGCACTGGGCCACCATACCCAGCCCAGACATGATCAATGTTTTAAACTCCAAAGTCTTGGATAAATAGTCTCTTTTACAGATAAATTACAGAAAGATGTCTTCTATTCAACACAGGCAGGAGTCAAGCCATGACTTATAGGGCAAAGACTTACAATGACTTATAAATGACTTAAAATGACTTAAATAAATTATAAATGACTTAAATGACTTAAAATGACTTATAGGGCTTCTGAACTCTGACCTGACTTTTCCTCTTCCCACAGCCACCAGTTTACAATGGTAAAACGTTTATAATAATTAGAAACATTCATTGAGAACTTTCTCTACGTCACGTAGTGTGCTGAGCACTTTATACTCAAACTCTCATATCGTCCTCAAGACCATCACTATGAACCTCATTGTTTAGTTGCAGAGAAGTGGGGTAGCCTGCCCATATTTACCTGGCTAGAGTCTGGATTCCAACCTGCTTCTCTTCCAAAGTTTGTGTTGTTACCTGCCACCTAATGAGGCCTCCCCAAGAAACTGATATTAAAAATAGACCAACACTGGCATCATCAAGACAGATACCTGTGAAATTCTGTGTTAGCGATAGAAGCAAAGGTTCTGTTACCTCAGAAAAATCTGTGTTAGTAAGATACACTGAATGCCTGGCTAAAATAATGCCAAATCTTCCAGTGGTAATCTACTACTTTTGGTGCAGAGGGAAGGAAAATGAGGGCTGGCTAAAAATTACAGGAAGAGGAAGAAATGGTGACGTTGATGCTGTTGTTGGCAGATCTAGGGTCAGGCCACTATTGTAATCCTGAGAATCCCACAGAGTTAGAGCTCAGCTGCTTCAACCACACTCCTCATGGAAAAGGGGGAGAGAAGTCAAGACCCCAGCATTTACCAGCAACTGCTTTGCTCTAGGGGCCAGAGATGGTAACATAAAAAGGGTAAATCACCAATGGGAAACTGGAAACAGAAGAGCTTGAGCTTAGGGATATCATACTGGTTAAAGAGCAAATGGAAGCCAGGCACGGTGGCTAACGCCTGTAATTCCAATACTTTGGGAGGCAGAGACAGGAGGTCACTTGAGGCTAGGAGTTCAAGACCAGCCTGGGCAACATAGTGATACCCCCATCTCTATAAAAAATAGTTAGCTGGGTGTGGTGGCACATGCCTGTAGTCTTAGCTACTTCGGAGGCTGAGGATAGAGGATCTCTTGAGCCCAGGAGTTCGAGGCTGCAGTAAGCCATGCTCATGCCACTGTGCTTCAGCCGGGGTGACAGAGCGAGACCCTGTCTCAAAAACAAAAACAAAATAACAACAAAAACCAGTAAATAGAGAAAAAACACAAAGCCAGGACTTGGGAGAGACCAACACACTGGGAGAGAGCTGGGTAAGAGATTGGGGGAGGGGAGCTGGAGAGCCACGGGGAGGAGGTAGGAATATGTGTTGGGGGATGTAGTGGTTGATAAACAAGTGAGGAAACACTTCAATATGGGAGTGAACAGCAGCAGCAAAAGCTGCAGAAGCATCAAGCATGGGGCAAACTTCAAAGGACTATGTGGGATTTTTAACATTTACTTCAACTGTGTATAAATTAGCTTTCTTAAAGGACTGTCGTGAGGCTAAATTAGCTGGCATGTGTGAGGGGCTTAGTAGGATATCTGGACCCTTCCCGCAGCCCAGAAGCTTCAACATTGAGAGCGGTGGCCTTTCTTGCTCACCTTAGACCCTCAACACCTAGGTTAGGCCAGGTAAATGGTAGTTTAATAAATATCCATTCAATGGACAAATGAAGAAATAAATTTAAATTTTTTTTTATCTGCCTATCCCCTCACCTCTGCCTTAATATGAAAAATGGATTCCACAATTCACAAATGAAAAGCTTACAATGCCAACGCTCGCTGAGATAATAATTAAGCAGAAACCCATGCTTCAATTAAAATGCTTGACTGACAAGAATGGTTATCAGAACCTACACAAGACTGGTAGAAGGCTGGAGGATGAGGAGGAGGGGCATGGGTGTCAGGTGGGAAGAATTATCTCAAGCAAGTAGAAGAGAGGAGAAGGAAAACATCAAGATGCCTGTTTAACCTCCAAGAAAACCCATAAAAACAGAACCCCAAACCCTACTGACAAAGGGGTTTTTGGATGGAATTGCTATTTTTTTGCATTTAAAGAACACATATAAAGTTGATACTATGATAGATACATATTTTACTGAATTATATAAGTTGATAAAGAGTCTGCATCCAATACATCAAAAGGAACTGCTCAGCTACAGAGACTATTTTTTCACTGTCAGAATCAATATTTGCTTGAATACCTAAAAGGCTGAAAGACAATATTTATTAAAAATTATTTGAAAACGCTGGGCGTGGTGGCTCATGCCTGTAATCCCAGCACTTTGGGAGGCTCAGGCAGGTGGATCACCTGAGGTCAGGATTTTGAGACCAGCCTGATCAACATGATGAAACCCTGTCTCTACTAAAAATACAAAAAAAGTTAGCTGGGTGTGGTGGTGTGCACCTATAGTCCAAGCTACTTGGGAGGCTGAGATAGGAGAATTGCTTGAACCCAGGAGCCGGAGGTTGCAGTGAGCCAAGATCGCACCACACCACTGCACTCTAGCCTGGGCAACAGAGCGAGACTTCATCTCAAAAAATTATTTGAACCCCTACTGCTTGTATACTGTCTATAGACAAGAATGTGAATGATGTTTGTTTGATAGACTTGATCAAACCACTAGTATGATCCAAAAGGTAGAAACGTTATGGTGCAAAAAGTCCATGTAACAGGGCCGTCCATGGCAACAAATTCCTTTGGGACTCAGTTAAGCAAGTTCGGGCTACACCACAGGTAGGTACATTATTTATCATGGTTTCTATCACAAGAAATTCTGCTTAGAAAATTATGTAATGCTTAAGGAAAAAAATCAAGGTAAAGAGCTCAGCACTAAAACTTTTCTGCTTTAACTTTGGGGGAAACATTCCAGTTAGCTTACCCATTTAACCCCTTGGTATTATATTAATAGTGTGACTCAATATTTTTTTCTAACTGATTTCATTATTTCTTTCACCTTTTTCTACGTTCAGCTACATTCCCTCTGTAGCTCCCCCTGAATAAGGAATGCTAAATTTGGCAGCACTTTCTCATAAAGAGTGAACTTAAGTACTTTTTAATCCAAGAGACTTTGCTAACATGTGCATGCGTTTGCCACCTCCCTCCCCCACATTTGTGTGGGAACATAAGTGTGCATACATGCACATGTGCACACACACACTTTAATTACAAGTGTCCTCTCTGGGATCATGGTGGGAAGGATTTGAAAGACGTGTTTCCATAGACTTCATCCCCCTGAAGGATTCACTGTCGTTAAAACACACTCTTCTATTTCTTCTAAAACCGTGTGCAACTAGAACATATTCTAAAAATAATTGCTTCCCTCCCCCTCCTCCCTAGAAGCCAAAATAGCACATTTATTTTTTCCCTACATACACCACCTACTCCTCTTTAAAAGATGTTTCACAAAATCTTAGTACTGAAAGGAACATTAAAGGACCATCTGGGTGGTTCTTTTACTATCAGAGCAAACATGATAAATTAAGTCAATAAAGATACATTTACCATTGCATTATCTACCTTTTTTCTTCAAATCCTCACCTTTCAGATTAGATTAAGTTTTTAATATTCTACATAATAAAAACATGGAAGTATTTTTTTAAAAACCTCAAGTTTTTGGTATTTTTACAAAAATCAATGAAATCACGGGAAAAACTGCTTACTGCTTTGTGCTAAGCAAGGACTGATTTAGAATATCTCCCTATTTTTGCTGTCAATGAACCCTGAGCCCTGTGTCTAGAATAAACTGATTAGCAAAACACATGCATATACTATCATTCAAGTATGGTCTAAAAGGATCGATTAAATGACTCATAAGATTCAATTAACAAGATAATTGATTTATCTGCTTAATCAATAGTCCTGAAGACCTTGCAGGGCAACTTTCTAGGTAGCAGGACTGAGTTATCTTCTGTTGTGTCTGCTTAAACACTACATTTAAGCGAGGTTAATCTTTAAATCAAACAATGGATCCAGTTTTTAACATGTGGGATTTTATTTTGCTCCTTGTTGCAAGGAGAAACGGGAGCCGAGAAAGCAAACAGAGGGCCGGGCGCGGTGGCTCACGCCTGTAATCTCAGCACTTTGGGAGGCCGAGGCAGGCAGATCACCTGAGGTCGGGCAGTGGAGACCAGCTTGACCAACACGTAGAAACCCCGTCTCTACTAAAAATACAAAATTAGCCGGGTGTGATGGCGCATGCTTGTAATCCCAGCTACTCGGGAGGCTGAGGCAGGAGAATTGCTTGAACCCGGGAGGCGGAGGTTGCCGTGAGCCCAGATCGCGCCAAGCCAAGATCGCGCCATTGCACTCCAGCCTGGGCAACAAGAGAGAAACTCCGTTTCAAAAAAAAAAAAAAAAAAAGCAAACAGAGATGTGTGTGCAATGAGACTAATTCAGCAGGAAAGAAGTGCAAGAGAAAAATATTGCCCGGGATGGTAATAATTTGGTTTGAAAGTCCCATAGATGATGCAACTCCAAGGTCATTCTTTGTTTCCTACCAATTTCAGGTTGCAAAAGGAAAGCAATATCTGGTAGCAGAAAGGAGCAAGTGTTGGGTAGTTTCAATAGGACCTGGCAGCTCCCCCTAGCTGAGTTAAAACACGGCTCTGAGCACACTGCTAATAGTGTCAGTCACAAATAATCAGATTCTGCATGGTTTTAGTATCCAAATCTGATCCCGGTTTATTCTGAGAACAAGGCCATCTGCCAGCCAGGCAATGGGGAAGAAAAACCAGCACTCTACTGCCTACTATTGCCACCTGCCGGCTGCTGGTGGAATCACATGCTCATTCCTTCCTAGAGAAACTTCCTGTTCTAACAAAAACAAAGAGAACAAAACCAACTTAAATAAAGACAGCTATGTGGGTTCCCAATTTACCATTAACATGCTAATTTTGGAAAACACTAATTTATTTATTATAATTAATCTATAAACACCAATTTATAGATTTCTAAACTATAAACTTTGCCCCCTTTTTGTCACAATGTCACCATGTATTTATACGGTTTTTATCAACAAAGTCTAGCTGCTTGGTATTTCCAATCATTTACCCAGTGATGGAATTACATATAGTAGTTCCATAAGTTAAAATATTGCCATTTTCTTCCCTTCCTAAGAACCGACTCTGGCGGGGAATCTAGACCCACTCTTAAAAGGAAATAGAACTCTGAGATCCTCCCGGCTATGTCCAGAGCTCAAATCCCATAGTTAACAGGTTAAAAGGGTAATCACTGCTAACTTGGTTCTGATCCCTAGGAGGGCAAAGGCTTCCTGTAACTAACCCTGCAGTGGAATCGACTTCCTCCATGAGTCTGAAATGTTGATTATTCAACCATGTTTTTGGGAGGGTGGAGAAGTAGGGAGGAGGTTTGAAATCTGGACTTAGAAGACACTTGTCTTATTTATACCTATTGTCCTGGGCCAAGCGACAATATAAATATAATAGGTGACAAAACAGAGCTAAGCCAGGCCTTGCTGGGAAGCAGAATTGAAGTCAGTCAGAAAATTCCTGAGATTTTGGTCCTTTAGGAAGCCATGGCTCACTTTTCATAGTGGACACAGGAGGGATTCGCTACATAGCCTTCACACTATGAAGGAAGATCTGAGATACAATCAGGGGGTTGTAGGGGCACACCTACCTCTGACAGTGTACACAGTAAGTATTAAAAACCAGTGGTCATAAGTCACCTTCACCACAAGCCCCAAGCTGTGCCAGGCAACCCGAGGACCAAAGATGAAAAGCACTGCTCTCAAAGAAGCTTATAGTATTTGATGAAACTGTTACCATCTCCCCTCATTGGAAGCATTTTTTTCTCTTCTGTTCGTCTGTATTTTGTGACTAGTACCTACTTTTTCCCCAGAAATGGGTACTATTTATTCTGACTTGAGTGTTTCTGAACATTTTTAACAGTGTTTCCCTTTTGGAAAGGTGTCAACATTTCACTACCTCCTTTTGTTATTTAGAATATCAAAATAAATAAGATATTGCATATTTCTATATTCATATAATGTGGGACTACAAATGCCCCCAGATAAAATATATATATATATATATTTTTGAGACAGAGAGTCTCGCTCTGTCACCCAGGTTGGAGTGCAGTGGTGCGATCTCCGCTCACTGTAAGCTCCGCCTCCCGGGTTCACACCATTCTCCTGCCTCAGGCTCCCGAGTAGCTGGGACTACCGCCCACCACCACGCCCAGCTAATTTTTTTGTATTTTTAGTAGAGACGGGGTTTCACCGTGGTCTCAATCTCCTGACCTCGTGATCCACCTGCCTGGGCCTCCCAAAGTGCTGGGATTATAGGCGTGAGCCACCACGCCCAGCCTTGTTTTGTTTTTGAGACAGAGTCTCGCTCCGTTGCCCAGGCTAGGGTGCAGTGGTGTGATCTTGGCTCACTGCAACCTCTGTCTCCGGAATTCAAATGATTCTCATGCCTCAGCCTCCCAAGTAGCTGGGATTGCAGGCATGCACCACCACGCCTGGCTAAATTTTTAATAATTTTAGTAGAGACAGGGTTTTGCCATGTTGGTTAGGCTGGTCTCGAACTCCTGGCCTCAAGTGATCTGCCCACCTGGGCCTCCCAAAGTGCTGGGATTATAGGTGTGGACCAAAGTGCCTGACCATAAGATCTTATCTTTTACTTCCTCGGTGGTGTCTAAAAGAATACTGATTTTAAGATGTAAGCTCAATAAATACTAGTGACTGAGAAGAGCAGTTCTTAGTGAAAACAACACAAACTGTTTTTCCTCTGTTCTCATCCCACAACAACCAATACAGAAGACTTCTGTGACCAAATGTGTGAGAGTTTTCCCCCACATAACCAGCAAGCAATCAGTTCTGCAGAAGACACCAGCTGGGCGTCCTCCAGTTCAATTCCACACTATTATGTACTTGGAGATAGCATCAGATTTCACAGGTTGAGGGCTCAGTCTCCCAACCGACTCCCACTTCTGATGCCAGTCGCAAGCCCCAGGTTGGTTTACCTGTGCTTCTGACTGACCAGCTATAAATCTGGGTTCCCAAGACCCCCCTCTCCTAAGGTTCGATTAATTTGCTAGAGTGGCTCACAGAAATCAGGAAAAATTTACTTACATTTGCTAGTTCATTATAAAGGATATTACAAAGGATATGGATGAAGAGATGCATACGGTGTGGAGCTTCCATGCCCTCACTTGGCACGTGACCCTCCAGGGACCTCCACATGTTCAGCTACCCAGAAGCTCACTGAGCCCTGTTCTCTTGGGCCTTTATGGAGACCTCATTACATAGGCACGAGTGTTTAAATCATCAGCTGTTGGTGATCAACTCACCCTTCAGCCCTTCTCCCCTCTCATGAGGTTGAGGATGCATGCACGCGTGTGCGCGCACACACACACACGAATTATTGGGGCAAATCTAAATTAGGCTATTCTTTCATTTTATTCACATTAATACACCTGACATCTACATTATCAACGGCAGCTTACTGTGTGATTCTACTTAGTTGCACAGCCCTCTAATCCTGCCTTGGTCTTTTTTATGAACAGACCCCATCCAGAAGCTACCCAGGGGCTGCCAGCCACCAGTCATCTCATTAGGATACAAAAAGATACTTATCACTTTGAAGATTTCAAGGATTTTAGGAGTTGTATGTCAGGACATGGAGTTGAAGACAGAATATCATAATATCACAGCATTCCACTGAGGGAAAAGACAAACAGATGGAGACAGACAAGCAGGTAGACAGAAACAAAGAGAGTCCAAAGAATTCTGATTCCACATTGTTGAGCTATTATAAATAAAGCAAAAACTCCCAGTGAAGGAGAAGCTCTGCTTTTAAGGATATTGTGACACTCAGAATCTCCAGAGGGACAGCTGCATAAATGTCATCAGTGAGACAAATTAGAGGCTTAGGTGCAAGGCTTGGGGAACTTTACTTTTAGGGATTAAAAGTGGAAGAGAAGGCAAGAGAGCCACAAAGCTGAAATGCCTATATGACAACTCTTACTTAATATTGAATTTCCTATTATAGAAAATCAGAATGGCACAAACCCCGCAATACCTAAAGGACATCTAGAAACAGGAAAATTAGAGAGTGGGTGGCTACTGCGGTGAAAAAAAAAGTTTAGGAATGATCTGGAAAATTCAAAGCTGTCCTGCTATAGACAGCGGTGTGAGCTGTCCTCGGGTTGCCTGGCACAGCATGGGGCTTGTGGGCATTTCAAAAAACCAAAGGTTTACACGGTAAGACAATGACTCTCAAAAACCTAATATTGAGAGGGGGAGGAAAGAAAAAGGAGTTGGCAATGGCCTTCCAGCTATTATTTTGAAGCTGGTATAATTTCTGTGCAGTGGATTCTGAAGCTCACCTTAAGCAATTTAATAAGGTTAAGACAGGCATTATTTCTATGAAACTGGAGTGTAGTTTTTCTGAAATCTCTGATGACGCAAAGAAAAACAAGAGCATCTGTGATTAAACAGAAGACTTATCATTCCAAAGAAGGTCACATCTGAGAGTGAAATGGGAGAGTATTAACAATTAAGACAGCAGGCACCCACTGGCCCAGTCCCCAGCAAAGCACAAGGTATGGCCACCCTTCCAGGTGCCATGAGAACCGAAGAATGGTGAGCTTCTCACTTAATAAGGCCAACCAGAAAGGTGCTGTAAACCAAAAGGTATCTGAGACAGGTCTCAATCCATTCAGTTTATTTTGCCAAGGGTAAGGACATGCCTGGAAGAAAAAAACACACAGATCACAGAGACAGTCTGTGGTCTGTACCTTTCTCCAAAGATGAATTTGAAGGCTTCAGTATTTAAAGGGGAAAAGTGGGCCGGAGGGGAAAGAGGGAGGGTGTGGTCATCCTCATATTCCAAGAGAAAAGGAGCAGGTAGGGGATAGTCTGGGGCTCTGGAAATCAATAAATCAACACTTTGCGTGAGATAAGGTGAACACAGAGTAGCTACCTGTGGAGATATTCAACCATTCATCTGTAGTATCTGCTTAGGAACAAAAGGAAACAGTTTCTTCCACGACTCAGCTTTCAGCTTAATTGTTTTTCCTAGTAATTTCCAATTTCCATAGTGGATTGGGGGCCCAGTTTTTATTTTCCTTTCACAGTGCAAAGCCCCGGTAAGCTGTAGGCAGGTTGGGGACCTAGACAGACAATCTGCGGGGAAAAAGTGTGAAGAGGAAGCTAGGGTATGGGGGTAAACCTGAAAGGAACAAACAGGGAAGAGACATAGCTTAAAGCTAAAAGTTCATGATATGGCACATCTGGGCCTGGGTCTCCACAGGGGCGCTCCAGCCTTCCTCCTCATTCACCTGCCATTGCTACATTTAAGATCTATCTTCCCACCACAGCAATGGTGGCTTATTGGCTTTGGCCTACCTGGGTTTTTTCTCAGGCTCGGTTTGTTACCCAGGTTTCCTGAGCCCCAGGGCATTCATTCTCCCGACCCTGCCCTGCACATGTCTGCTCTACTCCTGAGCCCCCACACCCTAGCATCACCTCCCCAGGGAACCTTTCCCTTCATCTCTTTACCAGACTCCTGCATCACCCTGTATTTCCCCTCTCAAGGCTCCTCCCATTTATATTTTACTTGTTTAACACCCTTCTTTGCCTAATCGGCTCAATATTCTTTTCCCAGTCTGGCCTGGCTTCTAGTTGGTTCTCAACAAATATTATTGATTGAATGAATTACACATGAAAATGAAGCAAACAATTGTTGTTTTTGCTGGTGACTAAGTTTCCAAGAAAAATTTGAGGTAATGAATTGGTTCATTAAAAGTTGAAATATTTTAAAAATGAGCCTCTTAAGTATTTTTCTGAATGAACCTTTCTTTGCCAGCACAGTTGTTAAGAGCAACCCTGAGCCATTAATGGGCAGGAACAGCCTGAGGCCCCTGTGGAGTCCTGAGTCAATGTGACATTGGCATCTAGTGGACAAAATTGAGAATGCAGCAGCTCCAGGTAAAAGATGTCCTGTGGCACTAGTCACAACTGAAGGAAATGAAAATCTCAACGTTTCCTTTATTTTTCACTTCTACCATGCAAACTGAATTACATTACATTACATTACATTACAAGGAGAGCCCATTGTCAAATTTTTGCCTAAATAATTAAAAAAATAAATTCAATACTTGGCATTCTGAGTATTAGTGTCTAGAAACATTTATTGACATCAGAGCCTCTACAGAGGCAGAGAGTGAGATTTTACACCACGACTGAGTGGGAGTCAATTTTCCTACCTTAATTCCCTTTTTCCTAAATAATCTTTTCCAGCCTCCTGGTATTTTTATTGGGATTGCAGGGTTGCAGGCTATCAGACAGTCTTGAGATAGAAGTGCATTTTATTTTTACATTTTTATTCTTACTTTTATTTTTTAAGAGATGGGGTTTTGCTGTGTTGCACAAGCTGGAATACAGTGACAAAAAAGCACTGGAGATATAACCTGCTGTGTATCTGATCTGGGCTAGGTCACCCCTCCTCAGGCATCCCGGTGGTGCTCTGCTCCAAGGAGGTCACCACATTGACACTGAACCCACATGACAGCTCAGAACTCCTGGGCTCAAACAATCCTCCGGCCTCAGCCTCCTGAGTAGCTGGAATGACAGGCATGCACCACTACCACGCCCAGCAAGGTGCATTTTAAACCACCTGCTAGTCAAAGGGTAAATGTTATCTCTGTAACAAGGAGAGAAAAAGCTGAGACCAAAGAACGGACACGTTTAAATAAAAAGAGGATGCAAATTTGAGGGGTGAATATATGAACTATTTTTGCCTTACAAACAAATCAGATGACGATATGTATAGTCATTATTTACTTTCCTTCTTAGCACACTACCTGATGCCGTGAGATCCTGGAACATGCACCATGTGCCTATCCGGTTCTGGCAAGACGCTTCTAGCTGCTTTGACTTCATTTAACAGCTTCTCATCACTTTGTAATCTCCAGGTTTTTTTTGTTTGTTTGTTTGTTTTTTTGAGATGGAGTCACGCTCTTGTTGCCCAGGCTGGAGTGCAGTGGCACGATCTCAGCTCACTGCAACCTCTGCCTCCTGTATTCAAGCAATTCTCCTGCCTCAGCCTCCCAAGTAGCTGGGATTACAGGCATGTGCCACCACGCCCGACTAATTTTTTTGTATTTTTGGTAGAGACGGGGTTGCACCCTATTCACCAGGCTGGTCTCGAACTCCTGACCTTGCGATCCACCCACCTCGACCTCCCAAAGTGCTGGGATTACAGCCATGAACCACCGCGCCCAGCCTGTAATCTCCAGGTTTTAAGGCCATGACTGCCCACTTGCCTAACTCAAGCCCTTATAAATATCCTTAAATATCTCTTATTCTTTATCTGTATGCAGGCTGCCGAGCAAGAAATAAAATCTTTAAAACCAAAATAATTGGCTTAGGATAAAGTAAGCTCACAGAGGGAAAGAGCTGGCATAGAACAAAGCAGAGGCGGCTTCTATGTGCACTCCCGCCAGGCAGAGGGGCAGCAAGGGACAGCGAGAGCTGTGGCACTCTCCCGAGGACATGCTCAGGAGTGAGGCCAACAGCGAAGGATGATGAACTCCCGATCAGACCCATTCAGATGGAAACGAACAGACAAATCCACATGCCTGGGTAAGACTAAGACTTCTTGGATATTGGCCCCTGGCTCTGTTCTCCTCCAGCACTTTGTCTGCAGTGTGAACCGCATTCCCAGTTGTGGTAAAACAGCCGTTCTTAGATCACATCTGTATAGGATGGGGACTTTTGAGCACTTTCCTAAACCCTGTTTCCCCCAACACCGGACTTTATACACATCTGTAAAACAGATGGTGATCATGCTCACATCTAAGTGCAATCGTACCAGCTGGCATCAATATGAATATAGGAAATAAAAGCAATAAGGCCTGTATTTAATAAGCCTATGACCTCATGCACTGTCCCCCTCTTTCATCTTCTTTTACTTTTTTTGAGACGCAGTCTCGCTCTGTTGCTCAGGCTGGAGCACAGTGGCGCAATCTTGGCTCACTGCAATCTCTGTCTCCCAGGATCAAACAATTCTCCCACCTCAGCCTCCCGAGTAGCTGGGATTACAGGCAACGGCCATCATGCCCGGCTAATTTTTGTATTTTTGTAGAGACGGGGTTTCACTATGTTGACCAGGCTGGTCTTGAACTCCTGACCTCCTGCCTCGGCCTCCCAAAGTGCTGGGATTTCAAGCGTGAGCCACCGCACTCAGCCTTCTTTTACATTTTTGCCAGCACTTGATGCCAGGAACTCTGTCTGCTGCCAATTTCTATTGGGAATGGAAGCCCCATTATCACAGGGGGCCGTCCGGGTGGAGCCAGGCGGCAAAACCGTGCGCTTTCTGGGAGCCCTCCAGGAAGGACGGACAGACCTGGCGCAGGCGCCAGCCTGGCCCTGCTGCCCCAGACTCCCAGGAATACCTACCATTTCCTTGAATGCACTTTCAAGCGCTCCGATGACCAGGCACTCATGGGGAATCTTCTTCTCGGTAAAGAAGCGCGTGGGGGGCGTGCTGGGGGAGCCCGGGGCCCCCACCCCTCCGCGCAGGGAGGCTGCCCGGGTCAGAGTCCTGCTGTTGGCGGGCGTGTTCTCAGGCTCCTCCCCCAGGCAGGTGGGGGGCAGGACGGCGGAGTTCTTCAGGATGTCCACGATGTCCTGCAGCTGCTCCGTGATGTGGTGCTGCAGCAGGCGTGACGCCACCACCGCGGCCCCGGACCCCGCGTGCCCGTCAAACAGCGACCAATAGTGGCAGGAAACACCCTCGGATTCCTGTGGGAGAGGACGACAGGGAGGAGTGAGAACGGCTGTGGACTTTGCCTCAGGGTCATACAGATTGTGGGACATCTATGGGACTGAGGGTCCACTTGGTTGTCTGTCGTCTGCAAACAATGCGGTCAAAACATAGCAAACAAAACAAAATAAACAAAAACAAAAACAAAAAAATACTCAGGGAAGGGTCCCCAAATGAGCCATTGTTGTTACTAGCACCAGAAGGATGAAGCTGTCTCTGCCTCCCCACCTAGCAAGGGAGCCCAAATGATCATACACTAAGCTACTACTTGGAGGGTGAGATCTACTCTAATTTGACGTGTAGGTGTTTGCATAAAACTCTCCTACAAACAGACAAGTCTGTACGAGTCCAGCTTGAACACCTAACTCCTTAACTCCCGTCTTTTTTTTTTTTTTTTTTTTTGACAGAGTCTCACTCTGTGGCCCAGGCTGGAGTTCAGTGGCGCGATCTAGGCTCACTGCAACCTCCACCGCCCAGGTTCAAGCGATTCTCACGCCTTAGTCTTCTCATGCCTCAGCCTCTGGAGTAGCTGGGAGTACAGGCGCGTGCCACCACACCAGGCTAATTTTTTTTTGTATTTTTAGTAGAGACGGGGTTTCACCATGTTGCCCAGGCTGGTCTCAAACTCCTGGCCTCAAGTGATCCACCCACCTTGGCCTCCTAAAGTGCTGAGATTATCCCAAAGGGCTGGGATTACAGGCGTGAGCCACCGTGCCTGGAACCTCCCATCTATTTCAACCCCAGAGTAGGTTTGATCTGGGGCCTTGGAAAAACGCCCTTTCTCAGGTTTTCCAACGGGAAATAAGTAGACCCATTTTCCCCTTTTAGAGCCCTTAAATGCTGGGATAATTGTCCCATCTTTCTTGGTCTACATCCTGAATTTTTAGAACATGTTTTCACCCTAGACAGCCAGTCTAGCCCAGGCCTCACAAGATGCAGCCAATTCAAATCTCCTCTTTATACTTCCCACCTCCCTTAGTTCTCCAGCTGATGTCACTCTCGGTCTCTCCATTCCCTCTTCCTGCCTTAGAGCTACATGCAACCCGTGTTCCCTCATCTACGTTGGGTTTAGTGGCTGCTGGTGGATTTCTAGACTACTTCAAGATGAGCACTTTTGAACCCATGTTTGAATTACACACGCGTTAGATCTTAGAGAAAAGGAGCTCAATTATGACATAGCTGATAGAATAGAGAGCTCAGAAATAAACCCACACATATGTTGTCAACTAATCTTTGACAAGGGTACCAAGAATACACATTAGGGAAAGAAGAGTCTCTGCAATAAATGGTATTAGGAAAAGTGAATATCCACATGCAAAAGAATGAAATTGGGCCCTATTCTTACATCATATACAGAATCCAACTCAAAATAGCCTAAAGACTTAGATGTAAGACGTGAAATCATAAAACTCCTAGAAAAAAACATGGGGGAAAAAAACTCCTTGATATTGGTCTTGGCAATGATTATTTAGATATGATACCCAAAGCACAGGCAATGAAGCAAAAACAAACAAGTGGGACTACATTAAACTAAAATGTTTCTGCGCAGCAAAGGAAGTGATCAACAAAACCAAAAGGTAGGTAGCCTATGGCATGAGAAAAAACACTTGCAAAGCATGTGTGTGATAAGGGGTTAATTTTCAAAATACACAAGAAACTCCTACAATTCTATTGCAAACAAAACAAGCAAGCCGATGAAAAAATGGGCAAAGGGCTTGAAGAGACATTTCATCAAAGATGCCATAAAATAAATGGCCAGCAGGCTTGTGAAAAGATGCTCACCATCAATACCTTTCATAAAACTCAGTGAACTGAAATTAAGGACCTTACTCAACCAGATAAGGGGCATCTAGGGAAAACCTATAGCTCATATCATATTTCATGGTGAAATACTGAATACTTTCCCATAACACTGGGCAAAATAAAAAAAGTATGCTCTCACTACTTCTATTCAATATGATACTGGAAGGTTCCAGATAGGCAAGAAAAAAGAAAAGGCCTAAAGATTGTATAAGAAAATAGCTGGGCACAGTGGCTCACGCCTGTAATCCCAGCTACTCAGAAAGTTGAAATGGGAGAATCCCTTGAATCGAGGAGGAGGAGGCTGCAACAGGCCAAGATCTTGCCACTGTATTCCAGCTGGGGCAACAGAGTGACCCTGTCTCAAAAAAAAAAAAAAAAAAAAAAAAAAAAGATTGTTTAAGAAAATAAAGTTGCATTTATCCTGGCTTTGAGCAATTTGAGCATGATGTACCTTAGTGTCATTTTCTTCATGTTTCATGTGCTTGGAGTTTGTCTTTCTAGATCTGTGGACTTACAGTTATTTCATATGATTTAGAAAAATTTCACCCATTATTTCTTAAAAAAAATTTTTTTTGGTATCCTTCTCTCTTTTCTCCTTGGAAGAATCTAATTACACCTGTAGCAGTCCCTAGAGGTTGTCCCATCGCTCATTAAGGATGCTTTCATTTTTTTAATGCTTCATTTTGGTTAATTTCTACTGCAATGTATTAAACTCACTTTTTAAAAATCTTTTTGTTTTTTATTAAAAAAGGGACAAAGGATCTGAATAGACATTTCTGAAATTAAGATAAGCAAGTGGCTAACAGGTACATGAAAACGTGCTCAAAATCAATAATCGTCAGGAAAATGCAAATCAAAACCACAATGAGATAGCACCTCACACCTGTTAGGATCGCTATTATCAAAAAAACGAGACAAGTGTTAGTGAGGATGTGTAGAAAAAGGAAACTTCTGTCCTGTGAGTGGGAATGTAAATTGGTACAGCCATTACAGAAAACAGTATGGAGGTTCCTCAAAAAATTAAAAATAGAACCATCATATAAAGCAATTTTACTGCTGGTTATATAACAAAAGGAAATGAAATCAGTATCTATAGCCCAACGTTCATTGCAGCATTATTCACAACAGCCAAGACACTGAAACAACCTTAGCATCCATCAACAGGTGAATGGTAAAGAAAATGTGGTGTATATTATTTACATACAATAAGATATTATTCAGCCACAAAAAGAAGGAAATTCTGCCATTTGCAACAACATGAATGAACCTGGAGGGCATTATGCTAAGTGAAATAAACCAGACACAGAAAGACAAATACCACTTGATCTCATATGTGGAATCTAAAAAAGAGTCAAACTCGTAGAAGCAGAGAGTAGAATGGTGGTTGCCAGGGGCTGGGGTTGAGGAAAGTGGGGAGATAATGGTCAAAAGGTACAAAGTTTCAGGTATAAAATGAGTAAGTTCTGGGGATCTAATGTACAGTATGGTGACTTTAGTTAGTAACACTGTACTGTATACTTGAAATTACCTGAGAGAGTAGATTTTAAGTGTCCTCACCACAAACACACAAAAACTGGTAACTATGTAAGGGAATGGATGTATTAACTTGATTGTGGCAGTCATTTCACAATGCACCCGTATATCAAATCATGCACACCTTAAATACATGATTTCTGTCAATCATACCTCAATAAAACTGGGAGAAATAAAACATTACATTTGAAAAAATGTAACTAGAGGGGTAGGATATAAAACACTAAGAAAAATAAATATTTGGGATCTCTATTTTCAGAAAATTGGTGGACAAAGAGATAAGGTATGGATATAACATCTACTTCTGACTAGCTGGCTTATCTACCCTACAGCAATAAATACTGAAGGCTTTTTTTTTTTTAATTGAAGCCATTAAATAACATTTTTAGTATAATGCTAGAAGACACTGAGTAGATATGGTGACATGAACCATTACTCTGTGCTCTTTAAAACTTGATCTCCATTCGATTCTGTGTTAGGTGCTAAGAAATAAAATAGCTGATTTTTAATTCAACCAATATGTGATTTGAGCACTTTCTATGCAACAGGCTCTGGAGTAGGCAGTAGAGATAAAAGACTGGCTGAAAGAGATATCAGACATGGCCTGATCTTAATAGTCCAGTGGGGAAGACAGACACTGACTGATACGGTTTGGATTTGTGTCCTCTGCCAAATCTCAGGTCGAATTGTGATCCCCAGTGTTGGAGGAGGGGCCTGGTGGGAGGTGACTGCATCATGGGGGTGGATTTCCCCTTGTTCTTGTGACAGTGAGTGAGTTCTCACGAGATCTGGTTGTTTAAAAGTGTGTAGCACCTCCCCCTTCACTCTCTTCCTTCTCTGGCCATGTAAGATGTGCCTGCTTCCCCTTCACCTTCCACCACGACTGAACGTTTCCCTAAGGCCTCCCCAGCCATGCTTCCTGTACAGCCTGTGGACCAGTGAGCCAGTTAAACCTCTTTTCTTTATAAATTACCCAGTTTCAGGTATTTCTTTAGAGAAGTGAGAGAACATACTAAGACACTGATCAAATAATCACACGTACAAACATAAGATCACAAGTCTGATCAAAGAGAGGACAAGGAGAAATTCTTAGTACTACAAGGCCAGCCTGCAGAGGGACAGGACACATTGGAGAAGGCTTCCTGAGGACATGAGGACTAGGCTGAGGATGCATGGAAGTTCATGAGATAAGGAGGGGAGGGGAGAGAATCCCAAGCAGTAGCAACAGCAGGTGCAAGGGCCCTGCGGTAGAATGGGGGCATGATGCACGAGCATAGACTCAACCATGGCCATGTGGCTGAGTGGGAGAGTGAGGAGCAAGATGAGGGTGGAGAGAGAGGTAGCAGCTAGACCACTCAATATTTACAGGACACATGAAGGATCCTGGCTTTAGCATAAGTGTAACAAAAAAAAACCATTGACTGAAGTAAGAATGACAAAATCAATTTATGTTTTTAAAAGATCACTCAAGCTATTCTGTGAGATTAGAAAAGAAATAAGGGTGAAAGTCATGATGCTAAGGTAGGAGGTAAATCCTGCCCTAAAAAACATTCAGTCACATTCAGGCCATAAAAAAACACATTTAAACAATGAAAAGCATCATAAAACAAAGGTAAAAACACAAAGAGCTCTAACTCATAGGAAAGAGGAAAGAACAATGATTACAGATGAGAAGATTTGGATTCTAATCCCATCTTCAACACCAATCATCAGCTGAGTGGCGGCAGGACAGGTGTTAGGCCATTAGCTGGTTGTCCCTTTTGCTTAACAATTCTATGCCATGGTTTGTTGTTGTTTTTTAATCCCTTGAACTAGATAAAAACAAGTTTATAATGAGATGTTAAAATCTTCAATGTCCTCCTATGCTAAGAGGATGTAAAAAAGGGACATAGTATTCGGGGAAATGCAACCACATTGTGGGCTCTGCTACGTGCTTAGAGTTCAGCTCAGCTGTTAAAAGTGTAAGAGACCCTAAGGTCAGAGAAACACATCCAGTTACGGGTCCAGAAAAACCTTCCCATCACTTATTTATTTTTTGAGACAAGGTCTTGCTCTGTCACCCAGGCTGGAGTGCACTGGCACAACCACGACTTACTGAAGCCTCAACCTCCCAGGCTCAAATGACCCTCCAGCATCAGCCTCTTGAGTGGCTGGGACTACAGGCATGTGCCACCACATCCAGCTCATTTTTGTATTTTTCAGAGAGATGAGGTTTTGCTATGTTGCCCAGGCTAGTGAACTGGGCTCAAGCAGTCCTCCTGCCTTAGCCTCCAAAAGTGCTGGGATTACAGGTATGAGCCACCGTGTCTGGCCACCCATCCCATCATTTAATAAACCTTATATAGCAGGCAATACTCTAAATGCTTTACAAATATGAACTCGTTTAATCCTTACTCCACTCCTCTGTGAGAGGTGTGGTAATTATCTGCATTTTATATTGTAGGAAAATGAGAGACAGAGAATATAACTGTTCTAGGTCACCACCTATTAAGTTATGCAGCGGGGACCAGAGTCTATGCTTTCAGCCACCAACCTCTATGCTAAGGTGACCACCCCTACCCTACCCCCAGAGGGAAGGGTTGCCTGAATCTATACATAGTGCCATAGTCCATTTTTCTATTCTATAATCTGAGTTGCAACCAGCGTGATTTTTCCTAAAACACAACATTTGGTCATTTTCTGAGTCTAACAGCCTGCTCTGTGGGCTGGCTCCTGTCCGTGAGCCTCCAGTTTGCCGTCTCTGATTGAATCTCTGATGATCTCCCCACATTCTAGCCCTTACTCAAATCCCACCCACACCAAACTACAGAACTTGCAGCTCATCACAAACCACTAACCATCACCACCTCCTTTACATAACTCCCACCTGGCTTTCAGTACTCAGCTTAAATATCATCTCCTTCCAGAAGCCCCTACTTCACCCTGAGCACCATCTGGACAGCGGCCTTGAGGGCTAGGGTGACATTCCAGTCTGGCAAAGCAGACTGAGAAGCCTCCATTTTACCACCTGGCGGGTACTAGTGAGTTGCAATGCCTCTGTACCTAGGAGTGCTATGAAAGCTGGGAGGCAAGAAAGAAGCACTAGAATTTAAAAGGTTCATGAAGGACTGCAAGAGGTGTTTCAAAGAACAATATGAGGCCAGAGAGGGCTACATGTGTTTGAAATGTGACCAAAATATTAGAGAGAATAAAGATCTATTTTCAAAGGTGGAATGATCAAATAGGTTTTGCTGTACCTTTATTTTATTTTTTTGAGACAGAGTCTGTCACCTAGTCTGTAGCGCAGTGGTGCGATCCTGGCTCACCGCAGCCTCTGCCTCCCAGGCCCAAGTGATTATCCCACTTCAGCCTCCCAAGTAGCTGGGACTAAGGCATACACCACCACACCAGGCTAATTTTTGTACTTTTAGTAGAGACAGGGTTTCACCGTGTTGGCCAGGCTGGTCTCAAACTCCTGGCTTCAAGTGACCCACCCACCTCAACCTCCCAAAGTGCTGGGATCACAGAGGTGAGCTACCAGGCCCGGCCTGTACACTTATTTTAAGAAGGATATGAGGATTCTCCCTTGTTTCCTACCTGGTTCTCCTCAAAATGATGCCATCAATTGCCGTAAGATAAGCAGGATGGTTTGATGCATAAAGTCAGACCTGGGAACATGAAGGAATGAATATCTCCTCAATGTCACATGAGCAGTGAGGGGCCTTCATCAAGGTTAGGGGTCTAAGCCAGAAATAAGGTGGCCTGGGCAATGCAACTGTGAGTCTAAGAGATAGGCCTGGGGAATCACAAGTGGTATGAAGGTGATGCTTTTAAAGCATCTGAAACCTGCGATTTCACTGCAAATACACATGTATTGCTTCACCGCTCAGAATCTTCAGTTACTCCCTACTGCCCTTAAAATGCCATTTTTTTCTCATGCTGACATGTCTTACAGACACTGAATGATCTAGTTACTATTCACTCTTCAGCACATCTCTTGCTTCTTTCAGTGGTCCTGAACTTCTCTCATTTCCTCTCTTCTAACTCTCAGTGACCTCTGGAACCATGACCATCATGTTTTTCTTCTGCCTGAAACACTGATCCCTATCTCTCTGCTTGGAACACTATCCTTCAGTTTTTGGTGGAAGTGTGACTTATTCCATCAAGCCTGCCTGGATCACCTCAGCCCCTGTGCATCCCATTTTCTGTACACCAGTATGCGTCAGCCCTGCTCACAGAGACTTAGGTGTGTCTCATTTGCTCTGGTATTCCCAATGAGTGTCTGGTACAGAACAGATGTTCGATAACTACTTATTACATATACAAAGAAAGAAAAGGAGAGAATGGTTTTTATTTTTTCAAAGCAATACAGTAGCTTGGCAAATAGGGATTTTATATAAGACACTTCACATTGGTAAAACCAATAGAATATCATAACCCTACCCTACTCCAGGATTGGGGATGACTTGATCTTGCTTTATTTACCCAGCACTGTGTCCTCTCAGCTCCCTGAGGCCAAGTGTGCCAAGCAAATAAGGAGCCTGCATCTAGGACCCTGGGAATCTCAGAGGGGCTCCAAAGAAACGAAGAGACATTGCCATCTCTGGCCGTACTTGATTTGCTGAGCCTCGTTCCTACATAACCAGTATGAAACTCACTGTCTCCCTCTCTCTCTCAATCCAATCTCTTCTGAGCTAGGGCATATCCACCCCTCATACTGTTGGCAAAGGAGGAACATCTCCTCAGTTTGGTATTAACTCTGAGTATAAGATTTTGTATTTATACGGTAAATAAACAAGGTTTAAGCATTTACATTATTTAACAGTCCAAGGGCAATTTTAGTTATTTTAAATGCTGGATATTTACTTACGCATTCTCAAATGAGTTAAAACAAACATATTCTATCTACCATGATATGTCTTAACATAGAAAGACCACAGGCTTTAGATCAAGACAAATCTGGGTTCTGAAATTTACTACTATGTGACCTTGGGGAAGTTACTTAACTTCTCTCAACTCCATTTCCTTATTTGAAGAAGATGATAAAGGACAAGGCAAAATGGTGGCACAGACAGTAAGATTACTTCATGTAATGGTACATGTCTTGGAGCCTCCTTTCCTATGTGCCAGGCTCCATGCTGGGCACTAGAGATACAGCAGAAAATGAAAATGTCATGGTTCTCAAGCTCTTGAACTAACAATCTAGAATATGATCAGGTAATTACAAGTGTGATGAATGTTAGAAAAACAAAGTGCATGGCATCACGCGAGTGGATAACATGTATTAAATGTGCAGCTAACCATGGGGTATGGGGGGCACATGGGAAGGGGTATGGCTATGAAGGGATAGCAAGAAGGAGTTCTCTGTCATGATGAAACTGCTCTGAATCCCTGTTGCAGCAGTGATGATATGTATCTATGCACATGTTAAAATTCATACAACTGTATACCAAAAGGAAAAAGTTAATTGTACTGTACGTTTTAAAAATGATAAAATGTATAGCACTGTATTCAGCACATAGGAGTAGCAAAAACACTAGAAGTAATGGTAATTACTTACACTATTAAATAGCCTGGAGGGACACTGAGCAGGTGGGGAGACCAGGCTGCACATCTGAGCTCCTGACTTCCAATTCTGCCAAATGGTGTACTCATCTCGCTCTACTGTGCAACTCCTGTTGCTTCTGTTCACCTTTCTTATTTCCCCTAAAGGAAATCTTAGTTCAAAGGACATCTGATATGGTGTGGCTGTGTCTCCACCCAAATCTCATCTTGAACTGTAGTTCTTATAATCCCCACATGTCGTGGGAGGGACCCTGTCGGAGGTCATTGAATCACGGGGGTGGTCACCTCCATGCTGTTCTTGTGATAGTGAGTTCTCACAAGATATGATGGTTTCATAATGGGCTTTCCCTCCCCTTTGTTCTGCATTTCTCCTTTCTGCCACCATGTGAAGAAGGATGTGTTTGCTTGCCCTTCCACCGTGATTGTAAGTTTGCTGAGGCCTCCCCAGCCATGCTGAACTGTGAGTCAATTAAACCTCTTTCCTTTATAAATTACCCAATCTCTGGTATGTCTCAGCAGCGTGAGAATAAACTAATACAAATCTATCAAGCACCTATGTTTAATCCCCCTAACATCACAATAAAATGGGTGTCACTCCATTTTGCCAACAGTGAAACTGGGGTACAGATAGTTTAAGTAACTCTGCTGGTATGTGGCAGAGATAGGATTTGAACCTAGTTCTTCAGACTCCAAGTTAAGGGATCTTTCCCTCTCCCCAGTGTCACACAACTTTGTGTAATTAATCTCCTCGGCTTCTGTTACTGTGTGGCCTTGCACTTCAGTGTTGCTTGTGTTATTTTAATTTGTTTATTGCTTACTAGTAATTGCATACGTGTGTGATTGCTCAAATGTTTCGGCAATGGCTCTGCATTACTCTTCCGGAAGCTTCAGAAAATGTTGATGGGGCACCAGCACAGGATGCAAATCAGACCCTTCATAATTAGAGTAACCTAGCTCTTGACATAATACACTTCAAAATTACTCATATTCATTCTAACAAATGTTTAACCTTATTTTTGCTCCAGATAAACATGAGTTAAATGTGTACTCCACTTGAAGAAAAACAGTATCAAGCCCCTTCCTGACTTACCATATAATTCAATTTGGCAGAAATCACTTCTGACTCACAAAACAATAACTTTGAGGCAGTTTTCCAGTTGCACTCTAAATTATTTCATTTACAAAGAATCAGTCTTATACGCAATTTATAACACACAAATGCCTACCTACTTCTATTCAGGAATACATCTGCAGCCTGATGAAGGAAGATTCCAGAAGGTGAAAAATTGAGAGCTTGAAAATTCAGTTTCTCTTTTAGACTTTCTCTACAGTAGGCTCACTATCACATTCTCTTCTCGCAAAAGGAAACTGCTTTTTAATAATTTTATTTTCTTTTTCCCATTTTTCAAAAAATCTAGTATGCCAGAACTTAATGAGTTCTAACTGGAAAAGACTCCTTGGGCCTTTCAACAAATACAAGATTGTTCCAAACAGAAATCTAACTATTAAACAAGGAGCTGAAGTCATTTCAGAAACAAGCAGGTGGTGTCCATTCAGCTTCAGGTATACTGATCCCAGGGCCAACCAAAGATGTCAAAAATGACCAGCTTAAATTTTAGCCCTACTCGAACAGGAGCTACATCACGTGCACCTGAACTCCGGGGAATCCATAGACTAAAACAGCCAGCGTTAGCCATCTGGGTGATTGTGAGGTACCCATCCCCTCTTTATGGAGTGCCAACTGAGAAGGAGAGGTTCTAGACATAACCTCAGACGTTTCCTGTGGAGACCAACAGAAATACCCAGATGTAGGAGAGGAAATACACAAAGCCAAGGAGTGGGGTTTGAGGTATTTGTTCCAGCTTAAGGAAACGACGGTTTTGCCTTCCTTTACTCACTGCACAGAGCTCTAGAGTTTTGCAAACCTCTTTATCCCTCTTCCCCTGAGACGAGTGCTCTCCACACGAAGCACATGAATGTGAGGGGGAATTGAAAAACAATCGGTCGGCGTGTAAGAGACACGTTAGAAATGCTTTCCTAGTTTTCATTCGGGATGACACTGGCGCCCTCGCGTGGTAGGTAAGTCAATCCTCCGCGTGCATGGGATGCTGGTGCCCTTCCATGCCTGTTAGTTTTGGTATATGGCAACCCATTGCAGGGGACCTGTGCCCCTAACTGGTGATTATACTACTAAATTTTAAATTAAAATTATTCCTCACATAGTAGACAACAGGTTAAAAAAATTTCTGCAAAGAAACTACAGATAGAAAACATGAGCAAATAAGAACATGTCAGAGCTGGCACTTGATATTCCCAGGAATGACAATCCAGTCATATCTGACAATCATCATCATCATATCTAGCCAAAATACTCTGAAACGCTCAAGGGGAGAGTTGAAATATGGCATTATACTCGCTATTGTTAATGATGAATTTTGCCTTCAGATATTAGCTAATGATAGCAGGAAGTCTTTGCTCTTAGCAAGACAGTAAATGAGTTACTGTGTGAAAAACACTTAAATCAATGCCTGGCATACAATTAACACTGTATCACTGTTAGCTGTTGTTATTTTAAAACGTTGCCTTTTCATCTTTATTGCCCTTAAATTAAAACATTTAAAAATTTTAAATGTATCTTTATAGTTTTAAAATAATTATATACTTTATGGATACACAGTAGTAGGTTATATATCAATAAATGATCAATAAATGAACAAACACATTGGGGGTGCATTTTTTTTCTAAGAGACAAGGTCTTGCTCTGTCACCCAAGCTGGAGTGCAGTGGCATGATCATAGTTCACTGCAGCCTCAGTCTCCTGGGTTCAAGCCATCCTCCCACCTCAGCCTCCTGAGTAGATGGGACCATGAGTGCACCACCACACCAGGCTTTATTTTTTATTTTTATTTTTGTAGAGATGAGTTCTCCTTATTTTGCCCAAGCTAGTCTGGAACTCCTGGCCTCAAGCTATCCTCCCACGTTGGCCGCCCCAAGAAGCTAGGACTACAGGCATGTGCCACCACACCTGGCTAATTTTTAAATTTTTTGTAGAGAGGGTCTTGCTATGTTGCCCAGGCTGGGTCTCAAACTCCTGGCCTCAAGTGACCCTCCTGCCTTGGCCTCCCAGTGCTGTGAAATTACAGGCATGAGCCACCACACCCTGCCAAAAAAATTGTTTTTAACTTACAATTTGGAGACTGTTAATTTAGAAATAGTTGTCTGAAGGGAAAAAGTGGTATCCTCCTGGTAGCATTCACAAGTCCTTAGCTTATTTAATATTATTCTTCCCTTTGCCACCCTAACTATTCAGGTATTTATACAACCGGTGGAGGGGCCATATCAACAGCAGGAAAGGCCTATCACAAATGTAGAAATCCCACTTTGAGTGACATCTCATCGTTGATTTTACAAAATGCCCTGTATGAGCACAGAATGCACTTTCTACCCCGTCTCTCCCACTACCAAAGAAAAGGGATTGATCACTTCCCCTTGGGGAAACAGAGTTGCCATATTTTTCTGTTTCCCCACTATATATGTGATTATATGGTTTGATTTCCACAAACTTTCTGGCCAGTTTTCCAGGAATCTCAGTGAAGATGATAATGCACAGTCCAGAGTATCTGCTATAGGCATTCCATCCACAGGGCTTTCAGTGTCCAGTTTTCCATCTGATCCTCACAGTACCACAGTGAAAGGGAGAAGAATAAGCCAATGAGGAGGTAGAGATGAGAAAACATTTGAGTGACTTCATGAAAGACCTTCCTAGGGCTCACGTTCTATTGCTGTCCACATGAAGCCATGACCCTACAGCGTTGTTCGCTTTTTACCATACCTCTTTTTTTTTGACTAAATTGTTCAGATACTCTGCTCTGCAGTGGAGGAAAAAAATCCCTTAATTTCATATACTTTAATGAATATGCTGCTTCCTTCTCAGGATATGACAATATGAATTGCAGGTTTCTTTGGTTCAATTCCTTCAACATAATGAGGCAGTAAGGTGCAGGATAGGTTTAGTAAGTTTGATTTTTGTTTTTAAATGGCAATTTAGACCTGTCTTAAAATATTAATTTATAAAAGGAAGTACAAAGTTTATAACGGTTTTTGCTAAATTGCATTGTGATTTATTCTAGAATCAACTCGGGAATATTCTTAAACTATTACTTTATACATCAACAACTTCTCCCTAAATTAGTTTATGGAAAAAACATAAGTACTGTGAAATAATACTGAAGTGCAGTTGCCAATCCACTATTAGAAACAACAACAACAATAGATAATATTTATTGAGCACCTACCCCATGCACTATTCTAAGCACTTTTCATATTTTAACTCACTTCACTCTAATAAGCCTATGAAATAGTACCTGTTATAACCAATTTACAGATGGGAAAATTGAGGTATGGAGAAGCCAACTGACTTGCACAAGATAACACATCTAGGAAGGGGCAGAGACAGGATTCAAACTCAGGTATTCATGCTTATCCAGTCAGAGGGCTTTTTTTTCTTCCCATGGTTTATGCAAATGATGGTCTTTCTATAATTTAGCAAGAAAATGGACGATAAAGAGAAGATGATAATTTCATTTTAGCTCTGTTTTTCATCTGAGTAACAGCTATTACAGTTTCTGAGTTGACAGGGGACACTGCTAACTAACTCCCATATCAAAAGAGAAATCATAATGGAAATGAGAAAATATTTAGTGTCAAATTTTATTGAAATTATACATGTCAACATTAGGAGTTATTCTTCCTTGATGTCTGACTTTCTCAAAGAGATTTTCCTGCTCCATGTCTCAACTGCTAATGGATACAGAGGCAGCATGGTGTAAGTCTAGACACTGAGGCCAGACTGCCTGGGTCGAATCAAGATCTACACTTTCTAGCTCTGTGCCTCAGCTTCCTCATCAGTTAAAAAAGGCAATAATAATACATATTTATGCACATATTACAGTTTGGGCACTCCTAATCCAAAAGTCTGGAAAATGCTCTGAAATCCAAAACTTTTGAGCACGGACATGATATCACAAGTGGAGAATTCTACACCTGATCTCAGTGGGTCATGGTAGAAACACAGGCACACTACATCTGGTTTATTTAGCAACCCCATGGAGAAATAAGACTACCTTCAGACTATGTGTGTAAGCTGCATACAAAACACTAATGAATTTTGTGTTTAAACTTGGGTCTCATTCCCAAGATATCTCATTATGTATATGCAAATAGTCCAAAATCTGAAAAAATCTGAAATCCAAAACACTTCTGGTTTCAAACATTTTGGATAAGGGATACTTAGCCTATATAAGGTTAAATAAATTAATACCAGCAAGGCACTAAAATCAGCGTCTGGTACACGAGTGCTGAGTATTATTTATGGTTTTGGTTTTTTTTTTTTTTAGAAGAAATGAAAGAAGAAAATAAAGTTTATTGCCCTTGACAATGTTCTTCCCACTTAAAGCTGTGGGAAGTCAGATTATAAGTGAAGCAAGAAGAAATTTCCATCTCAACATGATTTATTTTCCTTGCACCTTACATTTTGCCACAGTGGGAAACTATAGTGAAACCATGTTGTGTTCTCAGCTACTATGTACATCTTGGTCAAACCTGGTCTTCAGAGTAATCCAACACCCACCAATAAGGGGCCTTTAAAGGGATTCTAGCTGACATCAGCCTCCTCAATTCCTGGTTTTAAAATCATCCATCTTAATCACTGGCAAGAGTTCTATGTCCCTAGAACTAAAAGAGTTTTGAAAGAAACCACTGCATTACTAAAAAAAAAAAAAAAAAAAAAAAAAAAAAAAACTAAAAAAAAGAAAAAAAAAAACTGGCCAGGCGCAGTGGTTCATGCCTATTATCCCAGCACTTTGGGAGGCTGAGGCGGGCAGATCATAAGGTCAGGAGATCCAGACCATCCTGGCTAACACGGTGAAACCCCGTCTCTACTAAAAATACAAAAAATTAGCCGGGCGTGATGGCGGGCACCTGTAGTCCCAGCTACCCAGGAGGCTGAGGCAGGAGAATGGCGTGAACCTGGGAGGCGGAGCTTGCAGTGAGCCAAGATCGCGCCACTGCACTCCAGTCTGGACAACAGAGAGAGATCCTGTCTCAAAAAAAAAAAAAAAACTAAGAAGAAAAGAAAATTCTTATTTTCTTCACATGTGCAGAACAAGGAACAAAATTTTAGCATAATAAAATGAGATGAATAAAAGGCTGCTCCTATTGCATTTTTATAGCTGACATCATTGCAGGGAGCCAACTGCCTGATGAGGGCGAAATATTCCAAAGGGCTGCTGTTGTAGAACCAGAAGCAACCTTCATTGCATGTTTCGGGGGTGAAAGAGTACTTCTTACAAAAACAGATAAAAAGAATGGCAAAACCTCAGTTCGGAAAGTTGAAATAGTCCCTTTCTCATGTTCCTTTTGCCTCTCCCTGCCCCATTTTGATCCTATTTGCCTGGAGTTCCCACAGTGCTGCCCCGTCCTCTGCTGAGAAAGATAATCAGCTTTCCTCTCCCCTGCTGATGGTCTTGGCCGAGATGCTGACACAGCCATCTCCTGTTATTGTAATTAGACACTGAACTAGCAGATACTGAAACCACACACTTTGATGTGTTTTGGCTAAATTAAACAACACAAGGGTGCTCCTAAGGAAGTAGACTTGGAATGCATGTGTTCAGAAGTCTAGTCTCAAGCCAAAAACAATCTGTTCAAAATAGGGAGTCAGACGTGGGCAAAAAAATTTCCTGGTTATGGCCACAATACCCTAAATATTTCCCACCCACGCATCTTATGTAAGTACACGCACTTCTTAACACTAGGTTATGACATACCTTTCAGAGTGATCTCTTTCTCCTTCCACAGAGAAGTCACTTGGTACCCTCCTCCTCTTATCTCATTCCTGGAATGACTAAATATTTGGGAACTAAGAAGAAAAAGCTCTTGGAAAAGCTGTGTTTTCACCTGAGGATGGCAATCAGTATGATAAATAAAGACTCTTTATAACCTTCCAAGTCAAAGGAAAGAAAAGCTAGCAATGGTGATTCATGTGCACAAATCTTGAGCTGGTTAATTAAAAAGCCTTCTGTGGGAATCAGGAGGCCATTGGGAATAAGGTATTGTCCTCAACAAGCTTACAGCAGCTTTCCTAAGAGACAGTCTCATGAAAGTGTCTTTTGGAAGTGCTAGAATTGTAGATTTCCTTCTTTCCTGCCCACCCATCCTGTTTCCAAATCAGTTCTCAGAGGTAGGCATGTCAAGAGGCTTGCACATTGCCAAAGAGTATCTATTTGCTATTTGCCAGACTGTGGGCTTATAGCTCTTCACATTAAGCTACCCAAAAATGATCCAGGCACAAGAAAAGTTCCACCTTCATTTGTCATTGAGAATGCCCTTCTCTACTATACTACATACCTGCTTCATCAAATATCTCAAAATGTTGCTTTTTCTTTTTTTTTTTTTTTTTTTTGAGATGGAGTCTCACTCAGTTGCCCAGGCTGGAGTGCAGTGGTGTGATCTTGGCCCACTGCAACCTCCACCTCCCGGGTTCAAGCAATTCTCCTGCCTCAGACTCCCAAGAAGCTGGGAATAGAGGCACATGCCGCCAAGCCCAGCTAATTTTTTGTGTTTCAGTAGAGACGGGGTTTCACTGTTTTGCCCAGGCTAGTTGCGAACTCCTGAGCTCAGGGAATCCACCTGCCTCAGCCTCCAAAAGTGCTGGGAGTACAGGCGTGAGCCACTGCACCGGCCAAAACATTGCTTTTTTTTTTTTTTTTTTTTTTTTTGAGATGGAGTCTCACTCTGTCGCCAGGCTGGAGTGCAGTGGCGTGATCTCAGCTCACTGCAACCTCTGCCCTCCAAGTTAAAGTGATTCTCCTGCCTCAGCCTCCCTTGTAACTGGGATTACAGGCGCCTGCCACCGCACCCAGCTAATTTTTTGTATTTTTAGTCGAGATGGGTTCACCTTCTTGGCCAGGCTGGTCTTGAACTCCTGAACTCATGATCCACCTGCCTCAGCCTCCCAAAGTGCTGGGATTACAGGCGTGAGCCACCGTACCTGGCCAAACATTGCTTTCTTAACCCCAAAGGAGAAATGTTTATTGTTTCTGTATTATAAGTTATATCACTAAACTCTTAATTAAAAGACAAAACAGAACAAAACCTAGATCCATTCGAGAGTGTTGGAGATGGAGACTAGAAAACTTCAACCACATCCCCTTACATTTCTTCAGGCTAAAATACTACAGTGCAGAACACCTTAAAACATTTAAATTTGTGTGCCTTTTAAGTTTGTTTTGTTGTTGTTGTTGTTGTTTTACTTATTTCAAACATTGCTTCTTTAGCTCCTGACTTTTTACTTATATGCAGATGAAACCCGAAATTAATTTGTATTTTATTTCTTATAAGTCAGGTGCCACTGTCAAGAGCTCAAACACGAGTCGGTTCCAAGATGGCCGAATGGAAACAGCTCTGGTCTGCAGCTCCCAGTGGGATCGATGCAGAAGACAGTGATTTCTGCATTTCGAACTGAGGTACCTGGTTCATCTCATTGGGACTGGTTGGACAGTGAGCGCAGCCCAAAGAGGGCGAGCCAAAGCAGGGTGGGGCATCGCCTCACCTGGGAAGCGCAAGGGGTCGGGGAATTCCCTTTCCCAGCCAAGGGAATCCATGGCAGATTGTACCTGGAAAATCAGGACACTCCCGCCCAAATACTGCGCTTTTCCAATGGCCTTAGCAAATGGCACCTGGCTTAGCAGGTCCCACACCTAAGGAGCCTTGCTCACTGCTAGCGCAGCAGTCTGAGATCAACCGGTGAGGCAGCAGCCTGGTAGGGGGAGAGGCGTCTGCCACTGCTGAAGCTTGAGTAGGTAAACAAAGCGGCTGGGGAAGCTCGAACTGGGCAGAGCCCACCGCAGCTCTGCAAGGCCTGCTGCCTCTGTAGACCCCACCTCTGAGGGCAGGGCGTAGATGAACAAAAGGCAGCAGAAACTTCTGCAACTTAAAAGTCCCTGTCTATGAAGAGAGTAGTGGTTCTCCCAGCACAGAGTTTGAGATCTGAGAATGGACAGACTGCCTCCTCAAGTGGGTCCCTGAACCCCGAGTAGCCTAACTGGGAGGCATCTCCCAGTAGGGGCCGACTGACACCTCATATGGCTGGGTGCCCCTCTGAGACAAAGCTTCCAGAGGAACGATCAGGCAGCAACATTTGCCGTTCTGCAATATTGCGGTTCTGCAGCCTCCGCTGGTGATACCTAGGCAAATAGGGTCTGGAGTGGAACTCCAGGAAACTCCAACAGACCTGCAGCTGAGGAACCTGACTCTTAGAAGGAAAACTAACAAACAGAAAGGAATAGCATCAGCATCAACAAAAAGGACATCCACACCAACACCCCATCTGTAGGTCACTAGCATCAAAGACCAAAGGTAGATAAAACCACAAAGATGGGGAGGAACCAGAGCAGAAAAGCTGAAAATTCTAAAAACCAGAGCACCTCTTCTCCTCCAAAGGATCACAGCTCCTCTCCAGCAACGGAACAAAGCTGGATGGAGAATGACTTTGACAAGCTGACAGAAGTAGGCTTCAGGAGGTCAGTAATAACAAACTTCTCCAAGCTAAAGGAGGATGCTCGAACCCATTGCAAAGAAGCTAAAAACCTTGAAAAAAGATCAGATGAATGGCTAACTAGAATAAACAGTGTAGAGAAGACCTTAAATGACCTGATGGAGCTGAAAACCATGGCAAGAGAACTACGTAACGCATGCACAAGCTTCGATAGCCAATTCGATCAAGTGGAAGAAAGGGTATCAGTGATGGAAGATCAAATTAATGAAACAAAGTGAGAGGAGAAGTTTAGAGAAAAAAAAGTAAAAAGAAATGAACAAAGCCTCCAAGAAATATGGGACTATGTGAAAGACCAAATCTACATTTGTTTGGTGTACCTGAAAGTGACAGGGAGAATGGAAACAAGTTGGAAAACACTCTGCCAGGATATGATCCAGGAGAACTTCCCCAGGCTAGCAAGGCAGGCCAACATTAAAATTCAGGAAATACAGAGACCACCACAAAGATACTCCTCGAGAAGAGCAACCCCAAGACACATTAATTGTCAGGTTCACCAAGGTTGAAATGAAGGAAAAAATGTTAAGGGCAGCCAGAGAGAAAGGTCGGGTTACCTGCAAAGGGAAACCCATCAAACTAACAGTGGATTTCTCGGCAGAAACTCTACAAGCCAGAAAAGAGTGGGGGCCAATATTCAACATTCTTAAAGAAAAGAATTTTCAACCCAGAATTTCATATCCAGCCAAACTAAGCTTCATAAGTGAAGGAGAAATAAAATCCTTTACAGACAAGCAAATGCTGAGAGATTTTGTTACCACCAGGCCTGCCTTACAAGAGCTCCTGAAGGAAGCACTAAGCATGGAAAGGAACAACTGGTACCAGCCACTGCAAAAATATGCCAAATTGTAAAGCTCCTTCGGTGCTAGGAAAAAACTGCATCAACTAATGGGCAAAATAACCAGCTAACATCCTAATGACAGGATCAAATTCACACATATTAACCTTGAATGTGAATGGGCTAAATGCCCCAATTAAAAGACACAGACTGGCAAATTGGATAAAGAGTCAAGACCCATCAGTGTGCTGTATTCAGGAAACCCATCTCATGTGCAGAGACATCCATAGGCTCAAAATAAAGGGATGCAGGAAGATCTACCAAGCAAATGGAAAGCAAAAAAAAAAGCAGGGTTGCAATCCTAGTCTCTGATAAAACAGACTTTAAACCAAAGAAGATCAGAAGAGACAAAGAAGGCCATTACATAATGGTAAAGGGATCAATTCGACAAGAAGAGCTAACTATCCTAAATATATATGCACCCAATACAGGAGCACCCAGATTCATAAAGCAAGTCCTTAGGGACCTACAAAGAGACTTAGACTCCCACACAATAATAATGGGAGACTTTAACACCCCACTGTCAATATTAGATCAATGAGACAGAAGGTTAACAACGATATCCAGGACTTGAACTCAGCTCTGCACCAAGAGGACCTGACAGACATCTACAGAACTCTCCACCCCAAATCAACAGACTATACATTCTTCTCAGCACCACATAGCACTTATTCCAAAAGAGTTGGAAGTAAAGCACTCCTTAACAAATGTAAAAGAACAGAAATCACAACAAACTGTCTCTCAGACCACAATGCAATCAAATTAGAACTCAGGATTAAGAAACTCACTCAAAACCGCTCAACTACATGGAAACTGAACAACCTGCTCCTGAATGACTACTGGGTACATAATGAAATGAAGCCAGAAATAAAGATGTTCTTTGAAACCAATGAGAACAAAGACACAATGTACCAGAATCTCTGGGACACACTTAAAGCAGTGTGTAGAGGGAAATTTATAGCACTAAATGCACACAAGAGAAAGCAGAAAACATCTAAAATTGACACCCTAACATCACAATTAAAAGAACTAGAGAAGCAAGAGCAAACACATTCAAAAGCTAGCAGAAGGCAAGAAATAACTAAGATCAGAACAAAACTGAAGGAGATAGAGACACAAAAAACCCTTCAAAAAAATCAATAAATTCAGGAGCTGGTTTTTTGAAAAGATCAACAGAATTGATAGACTGCTAGCAAGACTAATAAAAAAGAAAAGAGAGAAGAATCAAATAGATGCAATAAAAAATGATAAAGGGGATATCACCACCAATCCCACAGAAATACAAACTACCATCAGAGAATACTATAAACACCTCTACACAAATAAACTAGAAAATATAGAAAAATGGATAAATTCCTGGACACATACACCCTCCCAAGACTAAATTTGGAAGAAGTTGACTCTCTGAATAGACCAATAACAGGCTCTGAAATTGAGGCAATAATTAACAGCCTACCAACCAAAGAAAGTCCAGAACCAGACGGATTCACAGCCAAATTCTACCAGAGGTACAAAGAGGAGCTGGTACCATTCCTTCTGAAACTATTCCAATCAATAGAAAAAGAGGGAATTCTTCCTAACTAATTTTATGAGGCCAGCATCATCCTGATACCAAAGCCTGGCAGAGAGAGACACAACAAAAAAAGAGCATTTTAGACCAATATTCCTGATGAACATTGATGCAAAAATCCTCAATAAAATACTGGCAAACTGAATCCAGCAGCTCATCAAAAAGCTTATCCACCATGATCAAGTCAGCTTCATCCCTGGGATGCAAGGCTTGTTCAACATACCCAAATCAATAAACATAATCCATCACATAAACAGAACCAATGACAAAAACCACATGATTATCTCAATAGATGCAGAAAAGGCCTTTGACAAAATTCAACAGCCCTTCATGCTAAAAACTCTCAATAAACCAGATATCGATGTTACTTATCTCAAAATAATAGGAGCTATTTATGACAAATCCACAGCCAATATCATACTGAATGGGCAAAAACTGGCAGCATTCCCTTTGAAAACTGGCACAAGACAGGGATGCCCTCTCTCACCACTCCTATTTCAACATAGTGTTGGTAGTTCTGGCCAGGGTAATCAGGCAAGAGAAAGAAATAAAGGGAATTCGATTAGGAAATGAGGAAGTCAAATTGTCCCTGTTTGCAGATGACATGATTGTATATTGAGAAAACCCCATCCTCTCAGCCCAAAATCTCCTTAAGCTCATAAGCAACTTCAGCAAAGTCTCAGGATACGAAATCAATGTGCAAAAATCATAAGCATTCCTATACACCAATAACAGACAAACAGAGAACCAAATCATGAGTGAACTCCCATTCGCAATTGCTACAAAGAGAATAAAATACCTAGGAATCCAACTTACAAGGGATGTGAAGGGCCTCTTCAAGGAAAACTACAAACCACTGCTCAATGAAATAAAAGAGTACACAAACAAATGGAAGAACATTCCATGCTCATGGATAGGAAGAATCAATGTTGTGAAAATGGCCATACTGCCCAAAGTAATTTATAGATTCAATGCCATCCCCATCAAGCTATCAATGACTTTCTTCACAGAATTGGAAAAAACTACTTTAGAGTTCATATGGAACCAAAATAGAGCCCACATTGCCAAGACAATGCTAAGCAAAAAGAACAAAGCTGGAGGCATCACGCTACCTGACTTCAAACTATACTACAAGGCTACAGTAACCAAAACAGCATGGTACTGGTACCAAAACAGAGAGGTAGACCAATGAAACAGAACAGAGCCCTCAGAAATAACAACACACATCTACAACCATCTGATCTTTGACAAACCTGACAAAAACAAGAAATGGGGAAAGGATTCCCTATTTAATAAATGGTGCTGCGAAAACTGGCTAGCCATATGTAGAAAGCTGAAACTGGATCCCTTCCTTACGCCTTATACAAAAATTAATTGAAGATGGATTAAAGACTTAAATGTTAGACCCAAAATCATAAAAAGCCTAGAAGAAAACCTAGGCAATACCATTCAGGACATAGGCATGGGCAAGGACTTCATGACTAAAACACCAAAAGCAATGGCAACAAAAGCCAAAATAGACAAATGGAATCTAATCAAACTGAAGAGCTTCTGCACAGCAAAAGAAACTACCATCAGAGTGAACAGACAACCTACAGAATGGGAGAAATTTTTGCAATCTACCCAGTTGACAAAGGGCTAATATCCAGAATCTACAAAGAAACAAATTTACAAGGAAAAAAAAAATAAAAAAGTGGGCAAAGGATATGAACAGACACTTCTTAAAAGAAGACATTTATGCAGCCAACACACACATGAAAAAAATCCTCATCATCACTGGTCATCAGAGAAATACAAATCAGAACCACAATGAGATACCATCTCACACCAGTTAGAGTGGCGATTAAAAAGTCAGGAAACAACATATGCTGGAGAGGTTGTGGAGAAATAGGAATGCTTTTACACTGTTGGGAGTGTAAACTAGTTCAACCATTGTGGAAGACAGTGTGGTGATTCCTCAGTGATCTAGAACTAGAAATATCATTTGACCCAGCCATCCCATTACCGGGTATATACCCAAAGGGTTATAAATCATGCTACCGTAAAGACACATGCACACGTATGTTTATTGCAGCACTATTCACAATAGCAAAAACTTGGAACCAATCCAAATGTCCATCAGTGATAGACTGGATTAAGAAAATGTGGCACATATATACCACAGAATACTATGCAGCTATAAAAACAGACGAGTTCATGTCCTTTGCAGGGACATGGATGAAACTGGAAATCATCATTCTGAGCAAACTATCACAAGGACAGAAAACCAAACATCACATGTTCTCACTCATAGGTGGGAGTTGAACAATAAGAACACTTGGACACAGGGTGGGGAACATCATACACAGGGGCCTGTCGCGGAGTGTGGAGCAGGGGGAGGGATAGCATTAGGAGAAATACCTAATGAAAATGATGAGTTAATGGGTGCAGCAAACCAACATGGCACACATATACCTATGTAAAAAACCTGCATATTGTGCGCATGTACCCTAGAACTTAAAGTATAATAATAAAAAAAAAATACCAAATTACCACCAATTACAATTAAAAAAAAAGAGCTCAAACACAGGAAATGACATTCCTTCAGTAAATGCCTCATGGAAGCTGGGAGAGGCAGAAAACAGTTATATTATTTTCTCTACCAAAAAAAATGTGTTTAAGGTTTGCTTTAAAATGGGAGGCTGAAAAGGATAAAATAATTCTTTATGAATTGGCATTTGGGATGGCTAAGAGTTGCCTTTAAATCTTAACACCAATTCATTATTATCTGTAGTAGAAAAGGTCATCTCGCTGGGTGCAGTGGCTCACGTCTGTAATCCCAACACTTCAGGAGCCTGAGGTGGGCAGATCCCCTGAGGTCAGAAGTTCAAGACCAGCCTGGCCAACATGGCGAAACACTGTCTCTACTAAAAATACAAAAATAGTCAGGTATGGTGGTGCCTGCCGGTAATCCCAGCTACTCAGGAGGATGAGGCAAGAGAAGAGCTTGAACCTGGGAGGCAAAGGTTGCAGTGAGCTGAGATTATGCCACTGCACTCCAGCCTGGGCAACAGAGTGAGACTTCATCTCAAAAAAAGAAGTCATCTCGTTGCTACCCGGCTACCATATTGCCACTCAATATAAGAAAGGTCATGAAATATAAAGTCACACTTCTATTGAAATCCTCTGTACATCACTGATGTTTCTAACAAATAAAAAATTCCTATAATACTGTTTTCATTGTAAATTTCATGTTATTTTATTAAAAATTTTAGGTTTTCTTTAATCTCCAAGGAAGGTGAAGATATATTATACATGAAAGAAATCTTTTGAAAACACATATTTTGACTTTACTAAATTTACAGGGGACAAAAGAGGTCAAGAAAGGAGGGAGAAATTAAGCATATGTATTCCAGAGGGACTTCATGCATCTTCGATTTGCCATCCTTCATGCCTGTCAACTCTGCTTGCAGATAAAACCATGATGCCATTATTTATCCTGTTGTTCCATTTTTTGCTTATAACATTATATGTCCACTTTTCCCATTCTTATCTTTCTTATCACTGTGTGGCCCATGCCATAGATACCTTCCGTCTTCACAGTACCCCTCTCTTCTTGGAGCTTCTAGAACCCCACTGTCATCATGTTTCTGTTACACACTTTCATACCTTCTGTGTCACCTAAGCCACTTCTATGGCTGCAACTATAATTTTCAATCTTGTAACTCCTTAAATCTAAGCCTCCTTAGGCTTGTGTGTGAGCTCCAAACCCTTATTTCTAATTTCCTACAAAACACTTTCACCTGGAAAGGTAGAATCAGAATCAGTATACTCAAAACGCAAGTCATCATCTCTGCCCATCCCCTTACCATCCAATGGTCCACTTTTCAGTGAACAGCACCTAGTGGCTGAGCCTGGTACCTTCATCTTCTCCCTGTTCCAAGCAGTTGGTCATTTGCTCACCTTAACTGTATCTCTCATTTAATCTCTTCTGAGCCCGTCCCTTGCACTGATCAGTGCCTTATTTTAAGCCATTATCATTTCTCACCCATATTTCTGCATGAGCCTCCTAACTAGCATCCCAGCCTCTAGGTTTGGACTCCTGGCCTTCCCAAGTCAGCCTTCCCACTGCCATCACTGTCTTGAGTCATCTTGCCCTTGTCTAAAATACTTTGGTAAAAATCCCAGCTTATTATGGTGTATGATGACCCTTGTGATGCCTGCTTACTCTTCCTGTCTTGCCAACCCTCCAAGAGACCACATATTTTCCAAAACACAGGAAGACATGCCTCATGTGCTCTCATGCCAACCTGTCTTTGCCTATACATGTTCCTTCTATAAGAAACCCCCATTTCTTTTGTTAGCTCGCTTTACTCCTATTCACTTTCCAAGATCCCAGCTCTAATGTCAATTTCTCAAGGAAGGCTTTCCTAACCTTACCCATCCCCTTCTCCTTGGTTGTTCCCCAAATCATCAGTGACCAAAATGAGTCAGACTTCCCTACAACCTGGGCTTTTCATCTGTCTCTGAAAACTCACTCCATTGTAGTACCACTGCCAGTGATCTCCCCGATCGACTCAGCACTAGGAGGATGGGAACTATGTTGTGTTTTGTCTCCTTATCCCAAAGCTCAGCATGCAGACTTACAGTTCAATATGTTCAGTGGGTGAGGGAACAGGAAGGGTGGGTACAATCCGCTTTACTTATCTCTGCGGATGTTTTCTTGCCCTAAGCCCTGTACTATCACCATCCTTTCCTAAGTGCTACCATATTTGAGTTTTACCATTAAGGGCATGTCTTCTAGATGGGAAAAATCACTGGCCTCTTTTAACCAGTGTGTCCAGTGTCCTCTGCTAGTAAATTATAGAAGTGGAAGCCAAAGTCTTGACAGTGACCTTCAATGTCCTTCCCGACTGGCTCACTCCACTCCTATGACTTTTCTGACAACATTTCCTGCAATCCAGGCTTTACAATATTTCTGCTCCAACCACACAGACCTCCTTCCTAAACCCTGAGAACATAGGGCCGGCTCCCACCTTGGGGTCTTTCAATTGTCCAGAACGATAAATGCTCTTCCTTCAAATAGCTGCAATTTCAGATCTTTGCCCAAATGTCACCTTCTCAGTGATGCCTTCATTAACTACCCCTGGCACCCTCAGACTTCCTATATTCTGGGTTCCCCACTTTGTTTTGTATCTCCATAGTGTCTATCATCTGGCACACTATATTTTGTCTCCCTCTACGAATGGAAGCTCCCTCTAAGTAGGGATTTTGTCTATTTCGTTCCCTGCCAAATCTCCAGCATCCAGTTCTCAGTACATAGCAGGTGCTCAGTGATTTATCTTCCTCACTAGGTAATGGTTTTCAAATTTTTAAAAAGCAGCACAAACAAAAACAACAACAGAACAGACAACCCAATTTTTAAAATGGGCAAAGGACTTGAATAGACATTTCTCTGAAGAACATATACAAAGGTCCAATACACAATGAAAAAATGCTCAACATCACTAATCATTAGGGAAATGCAAACCAAAAGTACAGTGAAATACTACCTCATACCCATTAGAATGATTACTATTAAAAAAAAAAACAACAGAAAACAAGTGCTGGTGAAGACGTGGAGAAATAGGGACCCCTCTCCATTGTTGGTAGGAATGTAAAATGGAGCAGCCACTGTGAAAAACTGTGGTAGTCCCTCAAAAAATTAAACAGAATTATCACATAATTCATCAAATCCTCCTCTAGATATATAGCCAAAAGAATTGAAAGCAGGGACTCAAAGAGATATTTGTTCACCTATGTTCACGACAGCATTATTCAGAATAGCTGAAAGGTAAAAAATTCTGGCTCACATTACAACATGGGTAAAACCTTGAGAACATTATGCTAAGTGAAATAAGCCAGGCCCAAAAGGACAAATAGTGTATGATTCTACTTATGTGAGGTACCTGCAGCGGTCAACTCACAGAGACAGGAAATAGAATGGTGGGCACCAAGGGAGGAAAGAATGGAGAGTTAGTGTTTAATGAATACAGAGTTTCAGTCTGAGAACCTGAAAAAGTTCTGGAGATGATGAAGGTGATGGTTGTACAAACATGTGAATATACGTAATGCCACTGAACTATATGCCTAAAATTGGTAAATTTTATGTTATGTACATTTTACCACAATTTAAAAAAAGGAAAAGAAGCTCAACTCTTGTCTTAAACTCAGTAAGAAGCCTAATAGGTAAAGCAGACAGAAATGAAGCTGCTGTGGTCGCAGCAGGACTGGGGCACCAGGGTGTCTCCACTCTGCTGGTCCCTTGCTCTTGGAGGACGGACCCCACAGATATTGGGAACCACCACAGGGGAGGGCCACAGCTCCATCCCAAAGTGCTTATGCACCAGTTTCACTGTTCTTAAGGACAAGAAGTTAAAAAGTCACCCCAGCTCCATTTCTAGAAGGAACTCAGTAAAAAGGAAAAATGCCATCACCAACTGGCCTTGGGCCATATGTCAACACTGACTGATTTTTACAGAGATCACTTTATATGCCAGGGGCAGGGGGAAAATATCAGTGGAAAGAGCAACACTAAGTCACTGGCGCCCCTATTCAATGATCATGAACACTTCACACTTTCCAAGCCCTTTCCCATAATAATAATCCTCAAAACAACCCTGTCGAGTAGGTATGAAAGGAATTGTGTAATCTCCAATTCACAAGTGAAGAAACATGCAAAGTTCACTCATAGAGAATAACGAAGTGGGACTAACCTCAGGATAATAATCACTAACGCTTATTACAGATTTATTAAGACACATGCTCAACATTTTCCACGGACTACTGGAGTTCATATTTCCAATCAGCCTCCTTCTACCATTTGGTAGTTACTACTGTTATTCCTTTCTATTTTATTTATTTATTTATTTATTTAATTTTTTTGAGACGGAGTCTCGCTCTGTCACCCAGGCTGGAGTGCAGTGGTGTGATCTCAGCTCACTGCAAGCTCTGCCTCCTGGGTTCACGCCATTCTTCTGCCTCAGCCTCCTGAGTAGCTGGGACTACAGGCACCCGCCACCATGCCCGGCTAATTTTTTGTATTTTTAGTAGAGATGGACTGTCACTGTTAGCCAGGATGGTCTCGATCTCCTGACCTCGTGATCCGCCCACCTTGGCCTCCCAAAGTGCTGGGATTACAGGCGTGAGCCACCGCACCCAGCCTGTTATTCCTTTTTAGAGTAGACAAAACTGAGGCTCAATGAATAACCATCCCAAAATTAAGTAGCTAAAGTGGTAGACTGCACAGTCATCTCACTCCAGGGCCTGGGCACTTAACCATCACCATTCTATACTGCCCATCTGGGTCCTCAGCCCTGGTTGTTTGGAAAAGGCCTTCCTTCAACCTAGAAAATATGTACAATTGATAAATCCCCATAAGTCAACTTTAAATTAAACTAGGACTAACAAAATAAATCAATACTTATCATTCCCTGAGCACAGACGCAATGAAACACTATTTCTCTTTCTTTTTCTTTTTCTTTTTTTGAGATGGAGTCTGCACTGTCGCCCAGGCTGGTGTGCAGTGGCACAGTCTCAGTTCACTGCAACCTCCACCTCCCGGGTTCGCGCCATTCTCCTGCCTCAGCCTCCTGAGTAGCTGGGATTACAGGCGCCCGCCACCATGCCCAGCTAATTTTTTGTATTTTTAGTAGAGATGGGGTTTCACCATGTTAGCCAGGATGGTCTGGATCTCCTGCCCTCATGATCCGCCTGTCTCGGCCTCCCAAAGTGCTGGGATTACAGGCGTGAGCCACCACGCCCAGCCGCAATGAGATACTATTTCTAAAACTAAGAAAAGGTTCCTAGATCTTTTAAAATCCTATGAAAATTTTTACACAAAAATATCCTCAAGATGATCAGAATGAATAGTCACATTTGGGTCAGTCCATTCTGTGTCTCCTGATTTTCCCAGGAAACATCTCTCTCTAAAGCACATCATCTGCTGGCAGACAGAGTGTCGATGACTCCCCGTCCTTTGCTGAGAGCTTCTTCAGAGCTTTCTGAGGATATGACTGCTTTATTCCCCAGAAACTGGAGACAGGAGAAATATTTTGTGGTTTTTCAACAGTGTTCAGTCTGCAAGGCCACCCCATGGGCTGCAAGAGTTTTGGGCCAATTGAAATAGATATTTATTTGGAAGAACATCAGGCACAGGCTGCAAATGGATCATGAGCAGGCAAGGAGGAGAAAGGGGCAGAGTCATGGCAGGGCTCAAAGCAACAGCCAGAGTTACTTCCACCCCTCATGAGAGGCTTTCGGACTATTTCCTTACAAAGACCTAGAAGTGGCTCCTTTGAAACCATCAAACATTGTGTGTGTGTGTGTGTGTGTGTGTATACATATATATATATTCGTGTATATATATATATACACACGTATATATACGTATACACACACACACATATATATGTGTATATATGTGTATATATATATATACACACACATAAATATATCAATTATTGCAACAAGAGCTAGATACATATGCTGTGGGTGTTTCATTTACTTTGTGTTAAAAACCTAACCACAAGCTGGTCATACACGTGTCGCCTTCAGCTTGGTATGTGTGATGCCGTGACGATAGGCCCGCCACCCCACTAACTCTGGGGACACTGCTTTCTCACTTCCATTCCAGATTTAGGTGAAGCCCTAATATCTTCCAGTGGGACCAAAGTGTGTGCCATTCTTCTCACCTGAAAACCAAGGATCAAGAAGGGTCTTACCGAGTTCTCCTTCAGCTGCAGCCCTTCCCCATTGGGAAGGGAGGACCGTCTCTTGGATGAGTTCCTGTTTGGGGTTGAGGTCACGGCCCCTGCCTTCTTCTTCACAGTGAGCACCTCACAGCTGGCTTGGTCTTCATTGTGTGTGCTCTTCCCGGCATTGATAACCCTGGAGAAGAAGCCGGAAAAGCTGGTCAGACAGACCGATAAAGCTGAGGGCACAGTCCCTTGTCAAGGGTCAGCCAAGACAGTCTCTACAACTGGCCCAGAACTGCAGCCCTGCTTAATGCTAAGAACATTATGGTCTTGGTATTTTATGTTCCCAAATAAATGAAAATTTTTTAATGGCATCATGTTAGCACCCATTAAAATATTTACTAAAGAAGTTGTTTTGAGACCTGTTCACCCACAGGTGTCTGATAGATGTGATCAACTACACTAATCCATTGTAGTCAAAACACATGAGGCAATCACTCTTTCAGGTTAAGGAACCTGAATGTTTTGGCAATTACAATGAAGACAGATAATCTGACTCAGGGAATTCTGTTTCACTTCTCCAAGTGATAAACAGCAAAACCACCATCAATCTTATCAAGGTACATGGCAGTAATTTACAGCATGTCGTAAAAATCCAAGAGAACAGAGAACCATATTTCACTACGGCCATACCCCCCCCCCATTTTTGCTTTACACAAAGGCAAGCAAATGGATCAAAGGTTTACTCTTTCAAAACTATTTTTAACTCTTGGTCTTTTTTCATGTAGAATAATACTCATCACACTGGGCTATAGGCACTCTGATTTGGACACCAAGACACATAATAATAAGGCATGTTGACACTGCTTTGCTCGAATTACTACATGTTTTAAGCATAGAAATGCTTCAGGAAAACATGCTGCATCATTCATGCACCTTTTTCTCTAGCAGGTGACTATAGACTCAACTCTTGGGTTTCCGCACAGCTTTCTTCTTAAGTAATTAAGCAGCAGCTAAAACAGATTCCCTTAAAGAGTTCTCCTTGATCTGCCACTGGCTGCGTTTCCTTTCTAAAGCTTCAACAGTGTCACAGTCCTGACAGAGTGAGTGTGGAGTTTATGGAACTCAGTAGCAAGGAAAGAAAAGGTGTTTGTTTTTTCTTTTTAAGGTAAGCTAAATAAAAATTAGCTCTATAAGTGTGGTGTGTACACTGCTCTATTGATTGAGTTGCACAGCCTAACAGTTCAAAATCATTATTTTCAAATGACTTTTTAAAAACCTTTTCATTCTACAATAATTATAGGCTCAGAGTAAATTGCAAAAATAGTACAGAGTCCCATGTAGCTTTTGACCAATTCCCCAAACTGTAACATCTTATATAAGACAGTACAATATCAAAACTGAGAAAATGACATTGATACAATACTCTCACTCAGACTCCTGACCTTATTCAAATTTCACCATTTCTTACATCAAATAGCTTTTAGTACTAAAAATGGTATCAATTTCCATAAGCCAACACACACATGCCACAACCAAATAGGAAATGGAAAGCAAATTGAGATTTGAGTGCCGCAAGATGTAAGCGAGCGTGTTTCAAAGCACGCTTCTGCCAAACTCTGGAACTCTATGGAGGTGTTTCAGATATTTTAACATTTTCTTTATTTTAAAAATGTATACACATTTTTAAAAAATGCAATAATTTAAAAGTTCATTCCCATCTGTACATGTGATCAAATAAACGCAAGTTGACATATTTTGGGCAGCTTTAGCATATTAAGCCATCTATCTTTTCTCTTCAATTGACCATATCATTGATTGGAAGGAGAATTTTTTTTTAACTGCTATTTGCAATTACTTATCTGAAAGTTCTAACGAAAAGATCATATCAGTCATCTATTTCCTCAATTTCAAATTTCTGTATTAATAAAAAGGGCTTCGCTGGTCCTATCGGGTTTACTACTAATTTCAACTTTAGCATATTTTTATAAACAAAAGCCTATGTTTACTTATTTCACATATTACAGTATTTCCTAAGATTTGTCTTTAAGTAGACTGTTGCTTACAAAGTTTGACAATTGTTGTCCTGGGGCTTGTCAAATTGGCCTCGGGGGCTTATCACACACTCTCAGGGGCTGAGCAGTGGGGAAAGGGAGGATTCAATGTCTATTCTCTTGTCCCACCTTCAAGGAAATGCATTTCCTCTTTCCTCTAAGGAAAGATATTTTCATATGGCTTAAGGATAAAATGTAAATATTAGGGACACAATGAGGCTACCTGCATGATGGTTAATCCTACCGCATTTACTGCCTGAGCTAAGCAACTTACCAGAAGCTCCACAGCCAGGAAGTGGCACAGCTGGGATTCAGAATGAGCCTATCTTGACCCCTAACCCAACCTCTTCCTATTGTGCCCTGGGGACATCAGTCTGTGACAGGTTGAGCTGGACTGTGGGGAAGCATAGAATAAAAAAATCAGGCAAGGTCTGGTCCAGGCCTGAGAAGGCGGGCCTTTCCCAGCATCTCTGGCTATTGGAGGAGTCTGGGAAAAGGCCCAGGAAAGAGGAAAGAACAGGTGGCTCAGATCTGCCTGTCCCTAGAGAAGCTCATGCTATCCAGGCCAAGTCACTGGGGGGACCTGCTGCTGAAGCTCGTAGTACAGAACATGCATTCGTCTGGAACGTGCCTTTTACATCTCTCCTCAGAGAACCAAACCAGGCAGAGGAAGGAGGTCCAAAATACCACCTGCCTCCTCTCGGTCACTGGTGGTGACTTCCCAAGCAACATGTTTGGGGTGGATTGTTTACTGGGTGATGTTATACCACCATGGTGTCCCAAATGAGCGCCTTCCCTGGGGAAAGCTCAAGTGGAGGTTCAGCTGGGAAAACCTGTTCATGACAACCATCCCTCCATACTGTCATCCGTACAAGATCCTGGATGCTATTTCCAGAACTTGGCATCACTCTGACCACTGGCACCTAATCTTGGGCTGTAGAAAGGTGTTTTTTCCTTTGGTTTTGTTTTTTGAGCCAAAAAAGCATCGCTGATCTCCAATAGCTACATGCCAAGGTGACTCATCCACCACTGCCGTTTCCAACAGACAACAAAGCTACTATAATTACATAAATCACGAATCCCTGTCCCCTTAACGTGCTTCGTCTCCTGTCTTTCCCTGAGTGGTTATTAAACTCCAAAGTTGACCTAACTTCAGCAAGAGGTCTTAGAAACTTCATTGCATGCATATGAGAAAACCAGTGACCTGGATGACCATGACTGGCACAAGGTCACACAGCTAAATGTGAACACACTTTGGAGTTCTGAGAGCTTTCTGCTTCAGCTCTTGGGTTGTTTTATTTTCCTATTGTGCATCTATTCTTGTCGGTGCCTGGTTCAGAGGTCTGTCCTGCAATGACTCCAACCCAGGGAACTGTGAAAGAACAATTACTGGTGCCCTTACTTTGCCATTTCATGTTGAACGTAGCTTATGAATAGCACTAATGAAGTATCAGACAGTCAGAAATGTCAATCTAATGGGAAGATGGTGGTCCCACCTCTGTAAGCCTGTTTTGTCAGAAACCTGATTACCATTCAGATGATAAAATACTAATTTAAATATTAAATTTTAAATATCAATTTAAAGTCACTGTGTTTAAAAAAAAATGCCACAACTCTTATCCCCTATTTTATATTATTTCAACTCCCCTACTTTACACAGCTTTAGTAGAAAGGCCTCATTCTTCTCAATCTCATTTGGCTCTAACAAGTTTGACCAGTATCAACTTAAATATTTTATTTTGCACTTCAAAGGTAAATGCTTTGTTAACTATATGTGAACAAAATCTTTAATTTTATAAAAAGTAATTGAGAAAAACTTTGTTTCACAAGCTGAGGAGCAGCATGCTGTTAACAGATTCAACAGTTTCCTTAAAGGCAAGCAGGTGGACCAGGGGCACCACTCCATTGCTGTATGGTCCAGCGTAAAGTCAGTACCACCTTGAGGTCAACAGGAAAAATGACTATGCTATCTACATTCTTGGCCTAAACAATACTTATGCATGATGCTTATTTTGAAGGCTTTAAAGAAATGCTGGTGGACCACGAATCATCATACCTTTGGTGACATTATTTTCCAGTTTACAAAGAGGGAAAGTATTTTTCTGGAAATTAACCTGGAGGTAATAAGTCATGGTGGTTCTTAACAAAAACTATCTCCCTAGAATACAGCACATAGCAGGTGCTCAACAAATGTTTACTGAATGAATGAATCTGACAGAAATCAACTCTGCTACTTCCTAGGTGTGGATAACAGTATCTCACATTTGTTGAGAACTATGTATGAGCCAGAGACTGCTGTTAATATTTTGTAGAAAGTAATTAACTCATTTCATCCTCTTGTCAACTCTATAAGGTAGCTGCCACTGTTACTCCCTTTTTAAACGAAGTCACAGCTAGTGACTGGCAGAGTAGTTTGGTCAAGTTACTTAACTTTTGCAAATCTCAGTTCCTTAGCTGTACTTCATGGATTAAATTCTATGACTTATTAAGATTGTGTGTGTGTGTGTTGGGGAGGGGTGTTTTAGTCATCATAATTAAACACATGGGTAATTTTGAAGTTAGGTTTAAATTCAAGTAGGAAAAATGTTAGAGGTTGAAGGTGAAGCACAGCTACTGTCTCCTCAATATGGAAAGTTTATACCCAGTTTATTCAACTCTTAGAAGAACAAGACACATCTGCCCTGGGAGAGACACATGGCAAAGTTAAATTTATTTATATACTGCTTTAACCTACCAGCCTACCTTAAAATGAACCAAAACCCCTAAGATTTTTCCCTTTGTAAAAGTAGGTAAACACAGACCTTTACAAACTTGAAAGTAAAAAATCCTGTATGTGTATCAGATACACATTGAAATTATAACCTAAATCTCAGGAATGAACATGCATGAGATCGTAGCAATAGCAGAATCTACTTAAAAAGAGCAAATGATTCATTCTGTGTTACCATGATACACACACTTGGAAAACTCATTTTTCTTCTATTTGTGAAATACTCTAGTCAATTTATTTTGTAATCATCACCACCTCAATTTCAGCAGAAAAGTCTTGCTTTTACATGCAACTGTTAAATTGTCAAGTTATCTGCCTTCTCACCTTATAAACCTGACTTCAAGGACACTCATCTGATGACATGACACTTAGAAAGCATCCCTATCACTAAACACAGACAAAGTAAGTACCTCAAGTATTCTCACATAGTGGTCCTGTCACAAAGGCCACTGGCCCCAGAATAGTTTTCAACAGATTTACAAAAGATAGACAATCAACAAAGGACAGATTGGACATTTTTGAAGGTTTCCCATGTGGCATGTATGGTGCTAAATACTTCACAGGTGGCAAAGTCACTCAACGCCAACTCTCTCTCCCTCCCCACCATGAGGCATTCAGCATAGTGCAGAAGGCAGACACAGGGACAATGGTCGGAGAGAACTGATTCAAACTTGGTCTCTGTTAATGACTATCTCCAGCTATGGGTACTTGGGCAAGGTACTTTTTTCCCCTAAAATAAGAATAGTCACTTCCCATCAGAAAAGAGTTATGAGAATTAAATGCTCTAGCATGAAAAGTATTTGATGAGTGCCTGGTACATAGTAAGCACTCAAAATATGTTATTTAATAATAATACACCAAATGCAAAGCTAGCTGCCTCTTCTGTCAGGACCCAAGGATGTTATCCAGCCATGCGAGTTAGAGGAGCATCTACTCCTTTTTACGCCTTTCCATCAGCATCCCTCTGCCTCCCTCAGGAACACAGGGCCAGACATCCAGAGCCTTCAGGGACAAGGCGTGACACTTCCCAGAACAGGGACCTCCTCTGAGCCCTCTTCTCAAGCCACATGCTCTGTACACAGGAGAGTATCCACATGGTCTGAACATGCTGCTTCCAGATTCCCACCCCGATCTGCCCACCCACATCGGCTCTGGGCCCCCAGGCTCCTGGCCTCAGAAGCACAGGTCTCAGGACCACAGAAAAAGACCAAATAGAGAATCTTGTTTTGTGGTTATTGTTGTCTTGCTTTGTTTTCAAGGAAATATCAAAGCCTTGACAGTTTAGGCTAAAAAGTTTACACTAAGTGTTCATACTGGTTAGCAGACAGTATTGACAAATGTTTAAGGACAGGTGTCTCCTGAGGGCCATCAGGTGAAGTGAGATTTATATATAACTAGGAGGTAGACAGTAAAATACAGTGTGTGTGTGTGGGGGGGGGGGGGATGAATAACTTATGGAAGACCAAATAAAGCTAACAATTATGAAAATTCTCTTTTCCAGGTAACCTCTTGGGCAGTGTCTCATGTGGTTCTCTCAAGTGGTTACTGGCCACACAGATGGGCTGGAAAAGAAGGACAACTTAATTCCTAGCTGCAGTAATAACCTCTTATTCTTGGGGTACTGAGAAAAGAAACCACAGCTCTGACCAGGAACCTAAGCATTTGGTAACAGCCATCAGCAAATCCAGCTGGATGGCCAGTCAAAACATCCATCAAGAATAACAGCTTCTCCCAGAGGGTTTCACCTGGCTCCGGGTGGCAGGGGGACAGGAGATCATCTCAGCCTGTTCACAATCCATGACCAGGGAGAAGAAAGGATGGTATAAAATGAATTTGCTGTGGTGTTTGGCTTTCACGTTTTTGAAGGTGGCTAAGTAACATCTCATGACTTGTGTGGTAGGGTGGCTGGGCAGTCTAAGTGCCATCTTGTGGAGGAAGCCACATGTAAAGGCAGAATAAACACAGGCTAGGAAGAGGTCCTTCTGTACCCCCACAACCTTAGACCTTCTGGCTCCCTGGCTCTGTCTGTGGCTAAGAGCAGTGACCAACGAGGTGTTGCAAACTGGGGTCTCAAGGGCCACATTCAGCCCACAATCAGATTGATATTTTAAAATGTTTGTCCACAAAGTGTTCATTAAAAGGTAAATTAGTTGCCAATATTTTAAAATTGGGATATTTACATTAAAATCTTAATTTTCCAATTTCTTTTGAAAATTAATACATCCAGCTACACACGTCACACTTTTGAATGACTATAATCAGCTGGACCTGAGGAGAGGCTGACCCCCACGAGATAGGACATGTCCTTGCTAGTTTACCCCAGATCTTACTCTGTCCACTTTTGTCATTGAAGTGACCAGCCTGGCCTCATGGGCATTTGAATCTGTAACCTTGCAATCAGATCTCTGTGACTTTATGAGTAAATAAAAAAAAAAATACATAGTATATGTTGATTAAAATAATTTTAAAAATATTTATTGTGTAATCATAGGGATAAGTCAAGATGGCAAGGAGATGGTTTCTACTCTCAAGGACCGTATAGTCATTTATGTTAGTTTTAGTCCTTCTGGGTTTCTGACACAAAATACCACTCATTGTTGTAATCCCAGCACTTTGGGAGGCCAAAGCAGGAGGATCATTTGAGGCCAGGAGTTTGAGACCAGCCTGGTCAACATGGTGTGATCCTGTTTCTACAAAAAAAAAAAAAACAAAAAAAACACCCAATGTGGTGGCACGTGCCTGTAGTCCCAGGTACTTGAGAGGCTGAGGTGAAAGGACTGCTTGAGCCTAGGAGAAGTTGGATGCTGCAGTGAGCTATGATTGTGCCACCGTACTCTAGTCTGGATGATAGAATGAGACCGTGTCTCTCTAGAGAGACAGAGAGAGAGAGATAGAGAGAGAAAGAAATACAAAACAAAAACAAAAACACACACACCATAAACTGGGTGGCTTGTAAATTTCTCACAGTTTTGGAGGCTGAGGAATCCAAGTTCAAGATATCAGCAAGTTTTTGTGTCTAGTGAGGGCCCCCTTTCTGGTTCATAGATGGTTGTGTTCTCACTGTGACCTCACATGGCAGAAGAGACAAAGCAGCTCTCTGGGGCCTCTTTTCTAAAAGCACTAATCCCATTCATGAGGGCTCCATCCTCATGATCTGAACAATTTCAAAAGACTCCACCTCCAAAAACCATCACACTGGGGGTGAGGATTTCAACATATGCATTGGGAGGGAGGGGGATGCACACATTTAGTCCATTGGCCCTTCTCACAAAAACTACAATTTGCTTGAATTAATGCCATACTCAAGGCCTATGTTGCAAGGGATCTGAGAATACAGAGGAGACAAGTCAACAAAAGAAGAGTCAGGGGAAGTATCACAGATGAAGAGGCATCTGAGCTCAGTGTTATGGAATGAAGGAAATCAACACTCAGAGAAAAGGTAAGAAAAGGCTCTCCAGGCAGAGGAACACCCTGTGAAAACAGAAGATGTTGTGAAGTTTATAAAGAGGTGTAGGGTGTGACCTAAGTATTGGTTTGGTGAGGGAGCTACATCAGAACTAGACCACGAAATTTTTTAGGAGCTTTATTCTATTCAGCCTATAACCAATGGAAGAAATCTAAGATTGTTTAAACTAGGGACTGATATTATCACAGTTACTTTAGAAAAATAACACTTGTGGCTTAGTAGAAAATGGGTTCTAGAGGACAAATGACAAAGGAAGAACTCAGGCAGGGTCTCTTACAATAGTCCTAGTGACAAAGAGGTTGTGAACCAAACAATGGCTCTCGGTGGAAGGGAAGAGAGGAGGCGAATGAACCGATAAGTCCCATGAAACCTGTTGGACATGGGTTATGGAGAAGAGAGAAAAGAGCATGAATCCCATGTTTCCAAAATGGCAGAATGAGGAGAATGAGGTGCCACTGATAATGAAGGGAGGTGAGAAGGTGAAACAAGTCTTGGTTGTGGGGAGTTCTGAGGGGTGAGATAATGCAATTGGTTTTAGGTCAATGAAAAGAGAGTTCAAGGTACCAGAAATTTCAAAGTCAGTAGCTGCCAAGTTCAACTTAAAACAGTGGCTGGCAAACTATTGCCCATGGGCCAAAGCTGGACACTGCTTGTTTTTACACAGCCTGCAAGTTAAGAATGATTTTTATATTTTAAGTAGCTGGGGGGAAAAAAGAATATTTCATGTCAACATTACGTAAAATTCAAATTTCAGTTTTGCTGGAACACAGCCACATTCGTTCATTTACATATTGTCTCTTGTGGTTTTCATACTATAATGGCAGAGTTATTAGTAGTTGCAACAGGGACTATCTGGCTCACAAAGCCAAAATTATTTACTATTTGGGTCTTTACAGAAAACATGTACTGACCCCTGAACTTATTAGGCTGAATTATCTGAAATTGTTTTTGCAGATCAAAAACAGTTGAATACTGACGATTTCACATAGTTACACGTAATACATAGGTGAAGCAAAAGAGAGAGATACAGGTTTGGGTAGAACTTAACATGCATTTTGGCATTAGTAGTAACATTAGCTGTGGATACACTTTGCTTTACCATTTGGAGGCCATCACTAACTTCTATCCCCTTCACCAATATAATTAAATAACTGAGAATGAAAAAACAAACAATAAAGATCAAAAGAAGATATAATGTTGCCTCATAGATTTCTCCCCATAAATATCAGCGTTTTCTTCTTCATATTGGTTGTTTAGAAATGAACATTTAACATAGTAAAAATGAAAATCAGAAAGTCATCTTTGTGTATTTCCTTTCAATAATCCTCTGGGTCCCCTTGGCAAAACCATTAATACCACCAATGTCCAACTTCCTTATTTAAATAAGGAAGTCTGTGCTCTGTCAGATGCTGGAACAATTCCCGTAGAAGGCCCCAGTGCTGCTCTGTTGGAGCCAAGTGAAACCAAAATAAAGGCCAATCCAAATAAGATTGAAGTGCTGAAGTTTTGCATAAAATAAAGCAGAAAAATGCTTTTTGCAGGTTTAGAACAATATCATTTGTATATAGCTATTTGCATCTGTTGGTGATTAAGGGAAAAAAAGCAAAGTTCTGCTTTTCTAAAGATCAGATTTTGTTTTATTTACCAGCTGTATCAGTACTATCGGCAATGTGAGAAATTTTTTTAAACAAAAAATTTTTTTGAAAGTCAGTTTCAAATGCGTAATTTAAAAACCCAAACTTTAAAAAGCCTGAAACTAATAAAATATGAAACCAAAAGACAGAAGTATTCTAATCTCAACAGACTTCAGATAAAACATATACATTTTTAATTGACAGGTCCTCAAAAATCCCAGACACCACCTAGGCTTTCTCCTTGTTGCTGGATAAAGAAAGTATTGGACTATCTAGGCCTCTGGTATTTTCCTTTAAACCTTAAAGTAACACAAGAGGAATAAAGTTATACAGAAGGGGACTGTTATGTAGTAAGGAGGGTTTTAAGTCCTAACTTGGGAGTTATCTTTAAAGAGGTGCTATCCACCTTCACATAGGAGGCCACTCCACCTAAACATACAGCAAAGCAGGAAACATGGGAGGGGCAGGTAGACAGGTTTTTTCTCTGCTAGAAATTGGAGACGCAGTCTCATATAGCTTTTAAGAGCAGAGAGACTCTGGAACCAGACTCCCTAGGTTTGAATCCTGGATCCGCAAGTAGGTAACTGCACTACTTTTGGCAAGTTATTTCCCTGTGCCTCAGTTTCTCATAAGATGGGGATAATGAACAGTATTTTTCTCATATGGTAGCTGTCTGACTGTTGTAAAAAAAGAAATGTTAAAAGTGTTTCATAGGCTGGGCATGGTGGCTCACGCTTGTAATTCCAGCACTTTGGGAGGCTGAGGCCGGCGGATTGCTTGAGGTCAGGAGTTTGAGACCAGTCTGACCAACATGGTGAAACCCTGTCTCTACTAAAAATACAAAAATTAACCGGGCGTGGTGGTGCATGCCTATAGTCCCAGCTACTTGGGTGGCTGAGGCACGAGAATTGCTTGGAACCCAGGAGGTGGAGGATGCAGTGAGCCGAGATGGCACCACTGCACTCCAGCCTAGGCAACAGAGGGAGAATCTGTCTCAAACAAACAAACAAACAAAAAACCACAAGTGTTTTATACTTAGCAACTTAATGCTTTTAACTGTAAACGTGAGAAAGGTGTTGTTATTATCCTCATTTTATTGGCCAAATCAATGTCATATGCATGATGATTTATTTAGGTAAATGTCCTAGGTGAGCCATTCTGATATCTTCTTATAGCAACTGAGGTTTTACATTATGTATTGTGCTCACACATATGATAATCTTGCAATTAGTTGCACAACAGACTATAAATAAAACACAGGTAACACAAGAAGGAATTGTGACACGTCACATGGTTTCAGTACTTCAATATATTTTTTCCAAGGCAAGCACAGTATTACTGCAAATGCACATTAAAAGTGATAATTAATTTTCCCCTTACTACTTCAGTCTTTTTAAAAAAGTACTTTTTTAAAAAAGTACTTTATTTTAACTGAAAACAATCTGCTTTGAAAAATCTTTACCCTAGTGTTAATTAACCTGCAGAGAAAGTGTGTTTCCAGATTAAAGACTGAACAATACATCAAGTAGCCCTTTGAAAACTAGTTGTTATCTGATCAAATATTTTTACCTTTGTCCCCAGACCCTGGGCAAAGCTCAGTTAACAATCCAAGTCTCCCTCATTTACAAGGGAAAGAACATGCTAATTTAGCTCTTGAGGTCTCAGAATAACCAATCTGAGTTTCATTTTAGGCAAACTGATTCCTCTACCCTAATGAAGCTAGAAAGTACAATAAGACTTTGCCTTTGTCAACCTTAAATAACGAGACTCAGAAATTATGATTAAGCATGGAGTTTATTCCAGCGCAGTGCAAAGCTTAAGAACAGCCACCTGGGCAGCACACACTCCAAATGGATGGGGTTGGTGTTCCAAAGTGGGGAAGCTAAGGTTTCACTTATATAGGCAGAAACAGTTTTAGCAGGGTTCAGCACTTTCTGTACAAAGCCAGTGTGTAACATGACAGTGATTTGCTTAGTATGGATTACTACATTCCAAGGAAGATTGCTTTAGCATTCCTGAGAATAAATAGTGTTCTGAGGGGCAAGGGGGGCGTCTTATCTCTGATGCTGCTTCTTCATTGCTAATCATTTACAGGAAAAAGCAGAAATAGCAACTGCATGCTACATGATTCAGGCTACATAGCCACATTCCCCTCAAGGCTCAAGATAAAGTTCCAACAGCTTTAAGTTTGGATTATTTAATTTCACACTTTGAAGGAGACAAATGTGCTGAATGTAAGCGATTTTAAATTAGATGCTTAATACCATCCTTAAATAAAAAGGACAAGGTGGACTACCAATATATTTCAATTAGTCAAGGGTAGATGTGTTCCAAAATGTTGTGTGTTTATTTCAGTTGTGTTCTCCCTATCTCAAATCACATAGCACGGAGTAGGCACTCAATAAATGTTAACTGAATGAATAAACAAATGAACTCATTTTGCCATAACACCCCATGGGAGAGAGACTAGAATAATGAAGGTGTTCTAAGCCTGCCTATATATTTCTTAAAGCTTACAATATTTGGAGTTTCTCCTCATTTGATTTCTGCATTCCATAGAAAAAAATTAATTATAAGCACTTCTACTAGGAAATGAGCTTGGGAGTAGGATATGTTAAAGTGACCCCTAAACATTCTCCAGCAAAGAAGTAGCTGATAGATGTCAGAGCCTAGGGTACCTCTTCATCCAAATTCCACCTCTGGCTTCTGCCTTATAAATAAGTTCTCACCCTATTAACAGTTAGAGCCGACCAAGAAGGCCCTGGAGGGCCAGGATGGCTCTTTTACAACATCAAAAGACTACTGCAAAGGAGGGAAATTCCAAAGGTCTAAGCAGGACATGGAAGTAGCAGAAAGATAATTCTGACACCATCGGTTTGAAGCTACCCAGCCATGCAATGAGTTACCTCAAAAAGTAGAATTCCCTTCACTGGAAATATCCAAAAGCTGGCTTATGACCTCCCAGGGATACTCTGAGGGTCTCTGCATGGAATGGGAAGTTCCTAAGGCTTCTTTTCCAACTGTTGAGCCTATACCTCCATCCTCTTCTTGCCTCCATCTGTAGTTAATACAAAATCTATACTTCTTTTAGAGCTAAAATTTACATGGAACATAGTTTTAGAAAAGGGGAGTGGTACTTCTTGCTGAGGCAATTCTCTGACACCTGGTAGACCATATTTGAGGTATCGCAAGTCTTGTAAAAATGGAAATTTCATTGACTTGACTTCCTATCCCCAACTAGACCTTTAATACGGGTGTACAAGGGAACCTCAAGTGCTGCTGTTCCTTGGGGCTGCAAATGCGGCTTGCTGTTCTTCCTCCCCAGACAACTTTCCCTGGGAGATCGTCTCTATTCCCAAGGCTTCATTTAAGATCCAAACACTAAGCACTGCCAAAATCATATCTACAGTAAGATCTCTGGCGGTGCCTGGCCTGTGTTTCCAAATACCTGTAGAATATCTGCATTTGCATGTTGCACAACATGCAAGCTGCCCAACCCTATATTCATTTCTCCTTCCTTCTGCTGTCTCCTTCCTGTCTCAAATACAATCCTCCTTCTGGTGTTCTTTGTCTTAGTGGACCAAGAATTCCAAGGAGCATCCTTGTCCTCCCAGCTTACTACTCTCCCCACATCTAGCTTCTCAGCCTGTGGGGCTAAGTCATAACTATGACTGACATCCCCAATTCCATGCCTTGTCCAGGCCCTTGTCACATCCAGCAGGCACCAATATTTAAACCTCCTAACCTGTCGTCTCTTCTTAGTAAATCCTGCACAGCATGCCGGGACTGACCTTTCTCAACCGTGAATGTGGCCATGTCTCTCCCATGCTCAAATATCTCCAAATGGGCTCTGAAGATTTCAGGATAAAATTTAAACTTTTGGGCCAGGCGCGGCGGCTCACGCCTGTAATCCCAGCACTTTGGGAGGCCAAGGCAGGCGGATCATCTGAGGTTAGGAGTTCGAGACCAGCCTAGCCAACATGGTGAAACCATCTGTACTAAAAAAAATACAAAAATTAGCTGGGCATGGTGGCAGGCACCTGTAGTCCCAGCTACTAAGGAGGCTGAGACAGGAGAATCTCTTGAACCGAGGAGGCGGAGGTTGCAGTGAGCCGAGATTGCGCCACTGCACTCCAGCCTGAGCGACAGAGCGAGATTCCGCCTCAAAAAAAAAAAAAAAAAATTTTTTTTTTAACTTTTTAGCTTACCATATCAGTGTCTTCCTGACGGGCCCTCTGCATATCCTCAGCTTCCCCCATCTGGTCTCCTCGTACCCCCTCATCCTTAGCCATAATAAACAGCTTGTGGTTTACAAAAAGCACCCAGTTGCTACATACCACGATTCTTTCTCACATGCCTTTTCCACCCCCTGCAATGACCTAACCTCCTCTTGTCTGACAAACATCCCTTGTCCTTCAGTATTCAGTTTGTTAAGGCTATTTTGCATGCACTTTATTGTTCTTAAAGACTGCAGTGTAACCAGTAAGTAGCACAGTGCTCATAGTATGGAAATCACCAGAAACTTGGATTGGTATCCTAGCTCTGCCACTGGCTAGTTATGTGTCTTGGGGAGGTTAATGGGCTACTGTGTGGACTAAGAGAATGCATAAATGTAAAGTGCATACACCTGTCAGAGATGTTTTTATCTGCCCAGACTCCCTTTCTCCTAGACATCATCATTCCTTCCCACCCTCCTCCGTCCCATTCATATGGTTTTTCCATGGCCAGAGGTGACTGGTCTAGGGATGGCCACCTGATCTCTGAGCTGAGCCAATTAGGGCCCTTCTATGAAAAATGAAAGAAAGAAAAAGGCAGCAGAAGGCAAGAAGGGGAAGAGAGGGAGAGACAAAGAGGAGAAGAGTACATATTGGAAATAGAATCTCAACAGAGTCCCTAGTTCTAGGTGTTCCCAAGACCCATTTGTCTTTGGAATATCTGGGTAACCCCAATATTCTCTAATAAATTTCCCTTGAATGGCTGTCAATTGCAAGCTAGAGTATAGCAAGACCCAACTCTCAATACACCCTCACTATACTATCATTATTAAACTGCAAGGGCCGTGAAGGTAGGGGTAGAACCTTATTTAGTTCTGTATTCTCAGAGATTAGCATAGTGCCTGATATACTGCAGGCAGTCAAGTACCTACTAAATGAAAGGTTTGTTGACTTCAGGGGAGAAATTATAATTCAGGGTTAAAATTTATATCACAAGCTCAAGGATCTCTACCTAACATCCTGTGCTAAGAGGTAAAAGACAACAAGAAGTAGCAAATTTTTGCCAGTTATGACCAGAGCAAGCCAGTGAGGTAAACATCTGACAGCCACTGATCAGGCATATTTAATCTTCTGAATATCTTAGATTTATTATCAATTGAGTAAATCAAAGTTTATTTTAAGGATTCAAAAAAAAAGCTGTTAAACTTACATAGATAACTATTACTGAAGCTTACCAAGAGTAGAGAGTGAGCTGTTCAGAAAATCTAGCAACTGAAAAAAAACAAATCATCACTCCCATGGCCTGGGATACGGAAGGACTCAGAAATTTGTTGGAAATTCCACAGACTCAAAATGAGGTAACTGTTTACCTTCCTTATTGCATTTTAATCTAGAGATTAAAATAGATCTCATTGTTCCAGAATCCTGCCTATGGTAAGAAATGAGTTCTCAATGGCTGAGAATAAATTTTAATAGCGGGACCAGAAGCATAAGAGAGGAAATCAGGAGGAAGAATTTTTCTTCATAAAAAGGACCATGAGGTTAATTTTCATTTCATTACATTTCTAAATTGCATATATTTTTGTATGCTGGTTGCAAACTATCCTTTCTGTATTGACATGAAGTATAAATTAATCAGTAAATACATAAAATTCTTACATCCTACATTTTCAAAATAGTTCCTAACTCATTAATTTATTCCAAAAATAACTAAGGTGCAAAAGTTCATTGATAAGATGACTGATAAATTTGATATATGAATTAACCAAAACCAACACCAAATCACTGTTAGATTCAGGCTTACCTGAAAATTTTATTAAACCACAACTTAATAAAACACAATACTAAATGACTACAAATGCAATCTAGGACACTTTCCGTGGCAAGCTATATTTAGAATTCCAAGCTCTGTTGTGTAGAATGGTTCTCAGATTTTCATGTGCCTATGAGTCATCTGGAGGACTTCTTAAAACATTGATTTTAGGGCCCCACTCTCAGAGATTCAAACTCAGTAGATCTAAGGTAGGATCTGAGCAAAGCTCCCAAGTGGTGGTGACACTTTGGGTTTACTGATGATGACTGAGTTGCACTGGCCTGGATGAATCATGGTCGTTTTGATTTCACCAAGCACTGGAATTCCCCTGCAACCTCAGCCTCTTTCCACTGAGCTAGAGAATTGTACGTGATATACCCTTAGTTTATAATCCACTGGTGGTGGCTGGTACTACCAGAGTCAGAAGCTCAAGAGACTCCTAGAGATGGAAAGGGGATCCTAGTGAGGCATTGAATTATGGTAATAGGAACATAAACCTGGTGGGGTTGGGGGGGCTGTCACTGGGAGTGGGACAAGGGGGACTGGGGACTAGGATAATGGGGACTCCCAAAAAAGTCGGGAACAAAAATACTGGCAGGTCATTAGCTGCAGGGGAAGGGAGTGGGAATAGTGGTGAATGAGAGACTATCTCACATGGAATTTCTGTTAGGAAATGGTTGGGAATAGAAAAGAAATGGTAACAGAGGGTGGGAGAGGGCAGGGGACACACAGGAAGCTTGTTTCCCAAGGCGGAAGTGGCTGCCATACAAAGGGGTACAGGGCATCCGGATTGCTCAGCACATCCAACCTGAAAGGTGAATAACCATCTGGGACAACTCTTTTTATATCAAAGATAATGATACACTATCTAAATTATCAATTACAACACACTTCTACTAGAAAGAAAAAGGACTGAAATAACACTTGTAAATCTTGTGATTTAATTGCATATTGTCTCAGTTGAGCCTCCCAACAACAAGATAGATAGGGAAGGTTTTATCTGTCCCATTCTATAAAAACGGAATCCAGAAAGCTGATTGACCTGGGGTCAGATAGCCATTGGGTGGTAATATCAGACTGATATCCCACCTGATTCCAAAGCCTATTCACCCACTACCCTATGCAGCAGAGAAAGGAAGCTGAGCAGCTCTCAGATCTAGAAGGAAAACCAAGGGTCCACTAGTATCATACAAGCCAAGTGTGAGGTTTTAAGAGGGAAAGGTGCCAGGTGCTAAGAAAAGTTCAAGTGCCCACTAGATATGACAAAGAGGTTATCAGTGGCCACTGGTAAGGACTATAAAATTCAAAGTACTAAAATACTCTCCCCTCCCAGAGGAAGAAAAGTTTTAAGATGATAAAATGCACTAAGTCTGAGATGGAATGCATTTGTTTCCAGGGAAGTATTTCACTTGTCTGCTTCCTTTTTATGAGTAAGTTAAAAACTTGAAAGAGCATCCATGCCTCTACACAAATTTTAGCTCTAATCCAAAGGTGACACTGTTAAACAACTGCTCTAAAATGCTGTCACAAGTTTCTAGAAATTATAAATAGCAATTTACAGAGTAATTAAATAACAATTTTTTACTTTTTTATTTTTTTGAGACAGGGTCTCAGTCTGCCACCCAGGCTGGAGTGCAGTGGTGTGTGATCATGGCTCACTGCAGCCTAAACCTCCCAGGCTCAAGCAATCCTCCTCCCTCAGCCTCCAAGCAGCTGGAACTACTGACGTGAGCCACCATGCCTGGCTAATTTTTTTTCTATACTTTTTGTAGATACAGGGTTTCACCATGTTGTTCAGGCTGGTCTCAAACTCCTGGGCTCAAGCAATCAACCTGCCTTGGCCTCCCAAAGTGCTGGGACTACAGGTGTGAGCCACTGTGCCTGGGCAACAATTTTTTTAAGGTAGCTCCAAATTCCATGGACATTTCAAAACTTAATATATATGTTTTTGTAGTTAAAGATTTACTGATAATTTAGTTTTAAACTTTCAAATTATTTTTTAAAAATAATTTTGACTCCTGAAAATTAAATAAAAAATTTTAAAAGCACACCCAATAATTAAAAACTTAACTGCATAGCAAACTGGTAATCTAACAATACAAATTAGTCAAAAAAAATGCAAGTGACTTTTAAACAACTATAGGACAAAAATCTAAAGAGGAAAAATGTAAAAAACAAAAAAATCCCAAAATGTCCTTGGCAGTTTTACTGTTAGAAATATTGGTATCGACATTTTGAAACTATGTATATATGGATATATAAAGATATATTTTTAAATATATATTATATAAAATATATATTCTAGTAACATATATGTAAAATATATATATATATTTTTTTTTTCTTTTTTTCTTTTTTAGGGGAAAGCATGAATGCAGTCCCCCACTACCACAAATCATGCAGTCGAGTTTCGCACTTTTGGGGAAATCACAGGGGTCAGCACACCCAGAGTGCAATGGATAAACCTCGCCCTGGGAAAACCGCCTTCGTGATCATGTTATCTCCCCTGCCAGGTAAGAATGGGATATAGAATAAATGTTATTTATTAACAGCCATAATTGTTAATGTAAGGCAATAAATATAAATTAAATTGAAGAAAAACCTTGTAATGTTAAATTTGAATTGGAGATATCAATATGAAGTCAACTGTTGAAATACATGTATTTTTTAATGCTGTCTACTCAAAGGGCCTGGAAACAAGGACATCCTAGGACTGTGAGCATTCTAAACACCCAGACTTTGGTTTCCAAATACTACTCCCCACTGAAAGAAACCAGCGTTTCTTGGCAAAATGGTGATTCCAGATACGAGGCAGAGGCAGCTTGTAGGGCCAGAAAGCATAAAAGCACTCAAAGATAATAGGGCATTTCAGAAGGACACAGGAGTATGTTTGAAGGGGCTATCACTGGTTAATTCTGAGTCAATTAACATCAAAAACAAACAAATGTTAACACAGAGAAAAAAGAAATCCCTAAATCTACAGTGCTAGTTAAAAGGAAAAATAAAACTAAATTGCTAGGGCTGGGCGCGGTGGCTGTAATCCCAACACTTTCGGAGGCCAAGGTGGGTGGATCGCCTGAGGTCAGGAGTTCAAGACAAGCCTGGCCAACATGGTGAAATCCTGTCTCTATCAAAAATACAAAAATTAGCCAGGCATGGTGGCGGGCACCTGTAATCCCAGCTACTTGGGAGGCTGAGGCAGGAGAATCACTTGAACCCGGGAGGTGAAGGTTGCCGTGAGCCGAGATCGTGCCATTGCCCTCCAGCCTGGGCAACAAGTGTGAAGCTCCATCTCAAACAAACAAACAAACAAAAAACTAAATTGTTACAACTGAAGGTGACTATTATACTAGTTACTTATTCTGAAAATTGATAATTAAAGGAGAGAAATTAAACATTGACCTATCTTGCTGAGAAAAAAACTAGTTTTTTCCCAGTTAATAAAGTACTATGGACTGAATGTTTGTGTCTCTGCCAAAATTCATATGTTGAAATCCTAACCCCTAATAGGATGCTGTTAAGAGATGGGGCTTTTGGATGGCCAGGCGCGGTGGCTCACGCCTGTAATCCCAGCACTTTGGGAGGCTGAGGCGGGTGGATCACGAGGTCAGGGATTCAAGACCAGCCTGGTCAATATGGTGAAACCCTGTCTCTACTAAAAATACAAAAATTAGCTGGGCGTGGTGGCGGGCGCCTGTAATCCCAGCTATTCAGGAGGCTGAGGCAGGAGAATTGCTTGAACCTGGGAGGCAGAGGTTGCAGTGAGGCGAGATTGTGCCACCACACTCCAGCCTGGGCGACAGAGCGAGACTCTGTCTCAAAAAAAAAAAAAAAAAAAAAAAAAAGAGATGGGGCTTTTGGGAGGTAATTGGGTCATGAAGGTGGAGCCCTGGTGAATGGGATTGGTGCCTTTATAAGAGAAACCCCTGGGAGCTCTCTGGCTTTCTTTCCTACATGTGAGGCTACAAGAAGGTGGCAGTCTATAACCAGGAAGAGGGCCCTCACTGGAACCTGACCATGCTGGCACCCTGATCTGACTTCCAGCCTCCGGAACTGTGAAAAGTAAATTTGTTGTTTATATCCCACTCAGTCTGCGATACTTTGTTACAGCAGCCCAGACTAAGAAATAATAAAGAAATGTTATTTTTTACAGAAAAATGCCATCATGTAGAGGAATTGATAATTGGAAAATAATCATTCTGCAATCTGCAATGACATAATTGGTTTGGGCAAAGATCAGCCACAGATGCTAAATCTCTTAGATGAAAGATTATTGTCAAAAGAGTGGTTACGTGGTGCCACCTCACAGATTTCTTGCTAATTTCATGGAGACAAACATACCTTTACAAGGGAAAGATATGGTGAAACCAAGTGATCAAACATGGGTCCTGTGAGTGGGATGACCCGGCACTGCATGAGTGGGATACACCTCCTGATGTGATGCCACTTGAAATGCACAGCATCAGCAATCTAACTAAGCCTTTAAGCATAAATCCCAGTGTACGGGAAACAAAGGAGATAGAGAATTGGGCTAAACATCACAAGGAAACAACTAGAAAAAACTAAAACATTATGATAGTCTGTAGAAAACTAGTTTGGTTTCTTCAAAAGGTCAACCTTATAATAAAAAGGCCATAAAAAGACATTTCTGGGATGGGGGCAGTGGAAATGCAAATATGGACCATATGTCATGAATCAATGAGAAGTTTCTCGGGGGCAATAATGGTTTGTGCTTCTGTAGGAGAAATGTGCTTGTTCTTAGGTGATTCAGACTGAAATATTTAAGGGTTAGATAATTTAAAAGGATTCAAAGGAAAAAATGTATTTAGGGAGATAAAGCAAACTAGCGAAATGTTAATAACATGAATCTAGGTGAAAGATATTTAGGTACACATTAAATTATTCTTTCAACACTTCTACATGTTTGAAATGTTTAATAAAAGGTTGAGAGAAGAATCTACATCTTGCTTTAATCCTATGAGGAAATGAAAGTTTTTACAAATGCATACAATAAAATGTGAAAACATATGTAAAATTCAAAATTATAGAAAAAGGAATAAAAGAAAATATCAAGAATGGGAGGAGTTTCAATGCACATATACTAACCACAGTTCAGATACTTATTAAAAATTAAGACTCAAATGTAGTTCTCGGTTTCCTGGCTGCCACAGCAGAACTGTGGCCACCGTTGCAACTTTCTGTCATCCAAAGGCCAACACTGCTAGTTCTGTAGGGAAACTAGAGCTGGTTCAGAGGAAATGCTTCTTCCCATGGGTTTCCTATAGGAAAAACTCATTGATAAAGGGAACAACATCCTCATCATCACCCCCACAATATATGCAAGGGGAAGGGAGCCTACTCCTTTCTATTGTCTGTCTTGCTATAGAAGATAAGGAAGTTCTATTGTCTATCTCTCTACAGAAGGTAAGGGGGTAGTTCCAAAGTCAAGTGCACTGAAAGCCCTATTGGGAAGAGAGGTAGGTAGGGATGAAGAATAAAGACAAAATTCACAGAGTACTACAGAGATGGCTAAGCTGCACGTCATTCAAATTAACTTCCATAGATGCCATCTGCTCCAAAAAAGTCTTCTGATAAAAAGCCGGGCAGCAGACCAAAAAACAAAACAAAGCAAAACAAAACAAAACATGAAAAAAACAACAAAAACCGTCATTTTCTGTTTGTTGCTCACATACGGAAACAAGATTGATTTCTGTATTGTTGAAAAGAGATCAGCTTTTTCTTTAAAGCTGAGCAGCACATTTACTGTTGAACTCTGACAAGTATAAACAGTGTAGAAATTACTTCTGGAAAAACTAGATCACTCAGGCAACTCTTACCACAATGGATGGCCACCCCACCTGCACATAGCCAGAGTTTTTCTTAAAAGTTACTCTGGTCTGCTGCAACTCAGGAATGATCTACAGTCTAGAAAATCTTAACATTTAATGCTGAAAAGTAACGCATCTGACACTTTGATCACTCTCCACAAGCTTTACCCTTTTGCCTTATGTGCACACTACTTCTAATTATTTGGGGTAGTCACAGGGGTGGGGGTGGGCAGGAGTGACCTTGGCAAGTTACTGATAGCTCAGTTTCTCCACCTAAAAATGAGGATAATTTAGTATTTAACCTCTCAGGGTTATGAAGATCAAATGAGTTTTATAACAACCTGTGAAAGCCTGGCATACTGTAGGGCCTCAAAAATGTTATAGCACACTTATTTTTTAGGTAGATTCATCGTAAGTAATCGCCATGAAATCATGAGTATCACGTCAAAGCTTTACTTTTATCTAACAGACATTGAGAGAATGTGCCTCTTAAATCATTTTGTAGCCATCAGAAATAGGTAAATGTTTGTCACTCTCTTCTGGAAGGCAGAATAACACAAAAGCAATATTAAAAAAAAACATAAAAATAAAAAACTTAGAAGTATGTTTGTTTTGGGAAAGAAGAGGGAGAATAGACCAAAATTTTCTTCTAGTGGTCAAGACATAGTTCCTATGACCCTGACCCTCACCCACAGTATAGGCTTAGTATAAGCTTCGGGGATTAGACATCTGGTAACTAATATAGTTTCCTCTAAACCAGCCACTTTCCAGAGTCAAACACAGAAGGAGAGTCAGCAAAAGCCACCGTGTTAGAATGCTCTTGAAAAATTTCCCCATGTGATAAAGAATGTACTGATCCCAGTAATAGTAGAATAATAGGCCAAATGTAGGGTGACCAGCTATCCCAGCTTGCCCGGCACTATTCTGGTTTTAGTGCTGAAAGTTTTCCCACCCTCTCGCTTCCTGGCAAACCACGATGTTGGTAACCCTCCTTAAGGCTAATTTGCTCTTCATGTAAAACACTGCTCCAAGCGACACAGACTGGAGACTTTTTAAGTTGGAAACTGACATAGATATTAGACAGTACGTCCAACAAACTACTAAGTCTAAAGTTGAGGAAGGCAGAAAGGGGCAAACTATACTTCAGACACACGCAGAACCCAGAGAGGATTATCTCTGAGGCAATGAGCAGAAACAGGTTGTCATGGAATAAAGCTCAAGAGTCACAACAGATTTTGAACACTGCAGTGCCAAAAGCGCTAAGGTTTCAATTAGCAGTGAGAAAAGATGACTTCTTAGGACCCAACATCATTGGGTTAATGTGTTACATTTGGGGCTGATTCCTTGGATCCCTGGGATTTCAAGTTGTATGAATCCAATCTTCCGGTTATCAGTAGAAAGTTCAAGACTTTTCCATCTAAAGCACCCATGTTATTCCAGGTCTCTGGGCCTGTGAATGAACTGTCAAGTGAAGAGTCAACAACTGAGGCCAATTTTCATGCTTCTTTGCATGTCTGGCAATTTTTAATTAGATTCCTGACACTGATTTTGAGCTTATTGGGTACTGGATATTTTTGTATATCCATAAATATTCTTGAGCTGTGTTCTCAAACAAAGGGACATAGTTACTTTGAAAGAGTTTGATCCTTTCAGGTTTTCCTTTTAAGATGTGTTCTGTGGGATGAGACTGTGTTAAGTGTACAGCTAATTATCCGCTACTATTTAAGGCAAGACCCTTCCAAATGCACTGTGAATGAGGTTTTCCCATTTGGTTGATGGAAGAGGCACTATTCTTGGCTCTGTGCAAGCACTGGGTACTGTTCCCTCTAATGCATTTGGATGGCTTCTTCTCCAGCTGGTTTCCTCATGTGAATGTGCTGATCAGAACCTTGGTGAATACTTGAGGTAGACTCTCTGCAGATCTCCAGAACTCTCCCTCTGTACAACTATGTCTTCTCCAGGACACTGTTCTGTGAAATCTAGCCTTCTTGGTCTCCTCAGACTCTCAACTCCTCTTCAACTCAGAGGGTTTGCTTGGTTCTGCCTGGGTGGGGGCCTCTCAAATAAGCGTAAGTTAAAGAGGGGGCAATCTCTCAAAGTGGGGACAATCACAGGGCTCACCCCATTTCCTTCCCATCTTTCAGAGATCACTATCTTTTGTTGCCTGATGCCCAGTGTCCCACAAACCATTGTTTCATGTATTTGTTGTCTCTTTTTTTTATTTTGTCAGATGAGATGGTACATCCAATGTATTACTGTTACTTCATCTTGGTTAGATGCAGAAATATCCCAGGCTCATTTTCAAGCTAGATGAAGGATATTGAATGTGCCCAATACAACAAAATGATAAATGTTTGAGATGATATGGTAATTGCCCTGATCTGATCACTATATTATATGTATTGCAACATCATTATGTATCCCATAAATATGTATAACTATGTGTCAATTTTAAAAATTAAAAATTAAAAGAGGGAATCTTTGTCAACGTTTTAAAAATGAACTGATGCCAAACAGGATCTGACACTGTATCTAGTACCGCACTGAAAATTTTACTTTAGAGAGTGAAGCAGTATTTATAACAATGGATGGGATCTTGTGGCTTTTGGGGTGATCACAAGAGCAGGAAAGATCCCTACGACTTCACAGGGTACCAGGCACTTGGCATTTTGTCACAATAATCTATTTCACCTCCTAGCTATGCTAGGATATTAATTTACCTAAGAATTGTCTTTTCTTAAATTGGGTAATACATAGGTCTAATGTGTATATGTGATCATTATAGTAGTTTATGAATCAGACTCAAAGGTGTGAAAGGATCTTCTGGAATCATATAATTCCCTACTGTCTTCACCTTCAGTGAAGACCAGATTTCAGTGTGTGCGTGTGGTGGAGAAAGGAGGGATGTAACTTATTTACCATAACATCCCTAGCACCCAGCACAGGGCTGGCACAAAGACAGCACTCAAATATTTTAACAAACAAATAAAGGAAGGAAGGAAAGATTACTACTGTTTTGGCCAGTTAAATATGTAACATGAACTCGAACTCCATTCAGTGGTTCCAAGGCATCTTGAGTGAAACATATATAACCTCCTTTGTCCTCCTGGTTTGGTTAGAAGCAAAGGGAAGAATGGTGGTTGTGATCAATGAGAACACAGATAACTGGTTTTTGTAGTTGTTACCCAACTAATCCTAGTTTTTTAAAAAATTTATTGTATTTATTCACATAACAGGTAAGATTATAAATCACTCCAAAGACATAACATCTGCTTATAAAACAGCCTCACATGCTCTTTATAAGTCCAAATTGAAAGTTCTCTTTTAGTCTTCATGATGATGCCTCAGGAACAGATTCAGCTGTTTTGGGTCTGGGTTCAAGTCCACTGAATGTCAAGTTTTTAAATTTTATTTAAGCCCTTCATGCTGAAGCTCAAATTCATGTTATCACATTGCTGTCACTGAAGGTCCTACTCAACCTTCACCTCTCCAAATTAGACCACCCTTGCTTGCTCTTTATACTAGCCCCTCATAACTCTGAACTTTATATTAAACATTTATTATATTGTGCACATTATATTTTATTGTACTCATTTGAAGGCACAGTTAGTTTTCTTTGTGAGGGTTTCATGAGGGCAGTCATGCACCCAGGTCAGCGCCTTGCATATATTTTTATATGATAATTACTTAATGTATATACCCTTATCTATTTGTCATGAGGGTTCAGACTTTTTATGGCTCCCCTTTGACCCATCTTTCAAAAATAAGTCCTAGTCTACATTTGCAATGGATCCCCAAATGGACCATTACCACCACCACCACCCCATCACCCCACCACGCCCCCTACCACTCCCCAGATAATCTCTCCATTGCTTTCATTTCCATTTGATTTTACATCTCTTTCAGTAGCTGCCACAGAGAGCCTTGTATTATAATTACATAATCAGGTATCTTTCTACCCTATTAAATTGACAAGAATCCAGAGTCAGAACTCAGTAGTATTCATCTTTGTGCTGCCTGCAGGATGTGGCCCAGAGATTGGGGTACAAATAATTATATTATGCTATTATTGATTACAGGCACCAATTGAGATTGGCTAAGCCTTATCCTAGGGTTTCTAGCCAGTTTAATAAGCTAATTTAGGCTCATTTTTGAGCCCTGGCAAGTGTAACTGCAAAGAGGAAATGCTTTTGTTGTTGTTGTTGTTCATTGTTTTTTTCATAAATAACTCTACAGGTTTCCTAAAAGTTTGCTTTTCAGAAACCACTTGCAAGCATGCAATCTGTCTCCCCTACTGTCCACACCTCCACAGGGCAGAAATTGTGAGTAAACTGCCATTCCTATAGCGTCCCGGCAGGTCTGCCTAAGCTTTCAAAACTGTCCTCAAACTTTTTTAGTCAAATTTTACACTGTATCTAATACTCAATTGACAGGAAAACTGAAATGCTGGTCATCGAAATCTTCTTAAGGCTTTAAGCAAATAAGGAGATATGGGTAAACATGACTATTATTCAATGTCAGTTTTATTCCTCAGCTATAACACCTTTATAATTTAACTGCTTTGGTACAATACAGGAGCTTTAAATACCTCTCACTCTCTGCCAGATGAGGAAGATGAACAGTCATGGGGGACAAAATGTTTTAATTCATAGAATTTCAAGAGAATACAACCTAAAACCCATTTTAAAGATCTTATTTCTTCCTTTATTCTAATTGTCACACATTAATTTCTCATTATTTGCTTCATACTATGTACAAACACAAATGAGGTAAAAAATCCGTAAAGTCAGAAGCTAACTTGGTAGCAACAGGCTGACAATTACCATAACGGATACATATGAATTCTATAACCATATACATTGATCCAGCTTCAGTAACAGCAGCAAATGCTATCCCTGGAAGAAACAGGGGAGGGGTAGCTTAAGGTGGCTGTATTAGGAAACAAGCCACTAGGAAGCATGCGATCTTCAATTCTAGTTCCTCATTAACATTCATCCAAAAAACAAGGGGGAAATAGTGTGTAAAGAGCAAGGTCAGATCTCAAAACAGGTAGATGTTACATTTTCACATCTAGCTCTGGAATCAGTAATTTGTTCATTTTTGTGCCTTTTCCGGCTCCACAGGTAAAGCAAGATGCCCAAATGTCTGTTTTCAAAATGAACCCTGCAGTGACTTGCATTTTAAACAGCATGGTGCATTATCTTTAATAATAGCACTGGTCACATTTTGGAGGAAGTTAACTGTCTCAGCAAATGACAGAAAATGATCCTTTCACATCTGCAGCTAGTAATCTAAGCTCTGAATAGTGATTCATTCACATCAGTCAGTCAAATAATGGCCTAATTCCTCTTCCAAATTTATACTGCTTATTGTCTTATGGAACAATCACATATGCAAAGCCTTCAAGGCTTTGCATTCAAAAATGTCAAGTTAGGATCATTAGAAACAAAGCTATCATCTAACACCAGTGCTTGCCACCAGGCCCTTCACATCCCAAGGGACAAAGCCCCTGCCTTGAAAAAACCTAAGGAGAGGGCACATCCATTGTTGCTGTGGGGGCCACCTTCTGCCTAGAATTTCCTCAGTAGACTTCTCTTTCACTTCTTAAGAGACATTCAAGAGTTAGAAGCACAGAATTAAAAAGGAATACAGCATGCGCTAACAGAGAACATCATAAACCCAAGAGGCTGAAAGAGAAAGTAGGCATGTGTGCTTGTCTTCTGGGGAGGTGAAGACGTGAAGATAATCTGTTCTCATGCTGCTATGAAGAAATATCCGAGACTGGGTAATTTATTTAAAAAACAGGTTTAATTGACTCACAGTTCCACATGGCTGGGGAGGCCTCAGGAAGCCTACAATCGAGTCAGAAGGAGAAGCAAATACGTCCTTCTTCACATGGTGGTGGGAAGGAGGAGTGCAAAGCAAAGGGGGGAAAGTCCCTTATAAAACCATTACCGTTAGATCTCGTGAGAACTCACTATCATGCAGACAGCATGGGGGTAACCACCCCCACGATTCAATTACCCTACCGGGTCCCTCTCATGACACATGGGGATTATAGGAACTACAATTCAAGATGAGATTTGGGTGGGGACACAGCCAAACCATATTACAGGGGATGTTGAAAAGAATCAATAATCAAAACCTTTGAAAGTAGACCTTTCAAGCCTAAAGATCTTAATACATATCCATTTAAAAAATCAAGAAACAAAACAGGCACAAAGCTCTATGTCACCTAAACTGATAATTATGGGAAAAGCAGAACTCAGACTTTGAAAATGATTTATATAAACTGTTTCATCTTTCAGATGAAGAAAATGAACTGTAGAAAATTCTCCAAGTTGTCCAAGGTCATATGGTGATAACCCTGATTATGACGTACTGAATCCCTGACGCATCTCCTACAACTCAGTGTTGAAAGGCTCAGCATGCCTTGGTGCTCCTCCTTCCAAGCGTAAAGATTAAATTTACAACATCACTATAACCTCTGCCTTCTAAAGAATCATATTCCAATATCCCCTGCTCCGATTTACAGCAGTTTGAATTGTTGCTATTAAGTTTCCTCGCCACAGAAACAATGGGGTTGTTGGATGAACATGGCTTAACACTGACTGGGTGTGGGAAAATGAAACTGCACTGTCTCTTATTTCGTGTTTTATCATTTACCCAGCACTTCCACATGCATCATCTTCCTAACACTCAACAATCCTATGTGGCAGGAAGAGCAGGCATTACACCTCCCTTCTTCTAGATAAGAAAACTGAGTCTCAGACCTGCCTAATTGCAACAAAATATAATACGAGTAAGACTATATTGGAAACTAAGACGGGCAGTGAGATTTATTGAGATTAGCATCAGCTTAAAAATTGAACTAGACTAGGTTAAAATCCCACTTGCTTCTTTACTAGCAAAATAAGCTATGGGCCTCATTTCTCTCCTCTGAATCGGAGCTACCATAACCACCTTCCTTCCAGGCATTTTTGAGGATTAGACAGAGAATCTGCAAAATGCCTGGCACAGCAGCAGTCTCTCAGCAAATGCCGGCTAGCATTAGGAAGCACTAAAATTAAACATTCCAACAAATCACAAGTTTCAAGTCCTGGAAACAGTAAGTAGTTAATACTAACAGTTTCATTTAAACTACAGAATCTTCAGACATGGAGTTGACAACAGTTGATTAGCTTCAGTTGACATTTATAGCCATCCCCTTTTCTATTTGTTTAAATATTTCTGGCTCTATTGACTTTCTATGACTTTTTGCAGGTTGCTTTCTCCTCGTCAGACACATTGCACACTTTGTATATTCAAATACATGTCTTATTCTCCATTTTACTCCCAGTAATAGATCGTTTAATTCCAGAACAGAAGCCATATGGTTATAGAGAAAGAGGCAGGTGAGGAAACGAACCCTCACCGCTAAGACTTCCTGGAAGGAATCAGTAAGTCTCATTCCCTTAAGCAGGGCATAGACCCAAACATTTCCTGGGCCAGAATGCTGTATCTAGGGCACCGTGGTGCTTGCAGCAAGCTGGAGAGCATGTGTCCTTTCTAAAGGGGCAGCTTGTACACAGCTCCAGCTGCCTGGGAATATGGCTCAGTGTTACCAAGTCTCCAGGCATTTCAAGGAAAGCCAAGAATCTGTATTATGAAAAATTTCTAGATTTTTGAAAATACAATGTGGGTCAAACAAAATAATGCTTATATGCAAATCTGGCCCAAACCAAATAATGCTTATGTGCAAATAATGCTTATGCGCAAATCTGCTCACCAACATTTCCTGTGTTACCCTAAAGCCTTCTGAGATCTAATATACCAAATTGCAGAGAAACTCTGCCCTGGAGTTTTCTACCTGAAAAATTGTGCAGAGAGCAAAGATCATGACAGACCCAGAGAGCGGGCTGCTGACCTAAAAAGGATGAAATCTTAAACAGAATCCACTGGAAAGTAGGAAGATGGAGAAGTCGGGGGTTAGGATATAAGATGGCTACTGGCCCCAGGAGAGGCAAGAGTTCTAATGGTCAGAAGATGACAGTGAGAGTGATTAGCTGGAAAACAAGGCCTTTGAGAGAGGTTTTTGCATGAAAAAACAGATATAAGGGCTTTTCACTACATATAAGGCTGTGACCTAAATAAACTTGAATGTCTGCGAGAGGCAAACTGACTTGAATACTTCTGAGCATCTATTGAGTCTTCAAGGCTTTCAGATGCATGAATGATATATGATCCTTAGGCCTCTTTCAAAGACTTTGTTTTGATGACATAACCCATGCCTCTTGAATGTCATTTCTAGAGGGGTGAAATTGAAAGAAACTTGGAATAAAAAGAAATGTAAAAGAATCTTTGTGAATTTGGTGTACAGCTTTAACAGATATGTACAGACATCTATCTTCTCTGATGAAACAAACCTAGAAGTAGCAAAGAGAGGCAGCACTTTAATATCATATTTAGAAATATATGACTCATGGCATAATCAACTTTAAAAAGTATGCTGAGAAAATCCATTAGTCAGAGATTCCAATCATTCTTTTATATATGAAAGGCAGAGATATAGTAAAACACCAATTTATCCTTTATCATCTAATTTAACAGACATCATTTCAATCTTTTAAAAATGCTTTAGTGAAAATTCAATACATTTTTAAATGAAGATTTTTGCTCTCCAAGGTAGAATAATATCAAATAACCCTAAGAATCACTCAAAGTTTTAAATTCACAGAAATTATATTATACAGCATTGATTCCACTTACAGAGCTGTTTTTGTTTGTTTTTGTTTTTAGACAGAGGCTCACTCCATCACCCAGGCTGGAGTGCAGTGGCGTGATCTCAATTCACTGCAACCTCCACCTCCTGGGCTCAAGTGATCCTTCCACCTCAGCCTCCAGCATAGCTGGGACCGCAGGTGCGTGCCACTACACCTGGCTAATTTTTCTGACTTTTTTTTTTTTGTAGAGATGGGAGTCTCACCATGTTGCCAAGACTGGTCTCAAACTCCTGGGCTCAAGCAATCCCCCTGCTCTCACCTCCCAAAGTGTTGGGATTACAGGCATGAGCGACTGTGCCTGGCCCAGAGCTGTTTAAGTAAAAATGATTATAACTTTAACCACACCCCATTATTCACAAACGTGGACTTTATAGGCCACATATTCCTATTCAGAGATACTCATTCAAAATGCAAAAGGGTGTCTAATACTATGGCTAAATTGTTGATCGCCTATATTCCATTTCCCACAAGTGAATTTTCAATGGACTCACTTTCACACATAAGGTAATATAACAATTAGTGTTCCCCAAAAGAAAGCAAACGTGTAGAAGCAATACTGTCATTCTCCATAAGCCTAAGTTTGGAAATTTTTAAATTTGCTTGTTAAGTAAGAGTTAATCTGACTCTTACTATAGGCACTATAGGGTTGCTATTGTCTTACACCGTACCATCAAGGTGAATGAAAAGGGAGAACTGAATTTCAGGAAAAAAGCGGGTTTAATTTTAAAGCTGGAAAACGGTTCAGGGATATTTTCTCATTTGACAGACACAGGAAACACAGTCACTAAATATGACTAAGACCACTGCCCAATTTGTCAGCAGAATTCAGGTATCCTAATTTCATTCCCAATGCTTTTTCCATTATCGAGGCTCTTGATAAAAACTGGCAAAGCAATAAATCTAACCATGAGACATAAAGATCTTTTCTAGCTCCATTCATCCACATCATTGTTATAATCTCATTTTGCACATTTATCTGCTAGCACCAACACTTTAAGTTTAGAGCACTGGTTCTACTGCAGGGGATATTTGACAATGTCTGAAGACAGTTTGGTTGCAGCAGCCAGGTAAGGGTGCTACAGGCATCTAGTGGGCAGAGCCCAGGGATGCTGGCAAACATCCTGTAATGTGCAAGACAGCCCTCGACAACAAAAATTAGCCCACCCAAAATGTCATTAGTGCCAAGGCTACAAAAGGCTGGTCTACAGGTAAAGAAAGAAGGTGGGCGCGTCTACAAAGCAAGTTTGCAGTAATAAAGTTGGGTATGGCATTACTGTTGAAGCATGGTACATAACTTGTAAGGTAAGAACTAATATTGGTTTAAAAAAATCAGAAATAGGCATTATATTTAAAGAAGATAACATGAACCTAGAGTGACTGGCCACTTAGCTGACATTCTCATGCCACCAGAATTTGTGAACTGTGCAATGAGCACTTGCTAGTTTTGTCTGCTATGTAGAATTTTAGCTTTGCAGGATTGCAGGATATTTAGCATTGCTGTCAGTTTAGAACAACCAAGTTACTTTTATGTTGCAGGAACAAAATATACGTAGATATATGAAAACTTTTTTAATATTGAAATTCATGCAGGAAAATTAGATTTGGAAATCCAAACCTCTCTTTAACCCTTAACCACTTTATCTTCCCACTGAGAACTTCTTAAACCAAAGCAGTCATTCTTAAAGCTAGAATTATCACATAATAATAGTGGAACAGATTCACACACACAGGTACAATATGAGTAAAATGTTTTTATGAGAAACATGCTTTCAATATGCAACTCAAGTTCCCTTAAGCTAAGCCTACAAGAAATGGCACAAATTTGAGTAAACTGTTTCCCCTGCATGACCTTTGAAAATACTTTTGAAGTCCAAAAGGCCTCAATAGACTATTTTAGGATTATTATTTTTTAAAGGTGAAGCTTTAAGATGATAATTTGAGCACTCACAGTGAGAAATGATAAACTGCCAATAATACAAAGTATTATTGGCAGAAAAATGTCCACTCCTCATTAGGGCCAAATGAATTCTCTCTCGGCAGAGGGAAAGAGCACTTGGCTGGCTGGCCAAATCCTGTGGATGATTATTTTTCCTCTTGCTCATTGTCTCCAATTAAGAGTGAAGACTATGTCTGTCACTAGGGAGGGATTGCAAAGAAGCCCCTCCTAAGAAGGTGTCCTTTCATTTTATTTAGTAGCCTGACAAGGATCTGGTCCAAGCTTTTCAGAAAGACGTCACCAGATCTCCTCAGCTCCCCAGAATAACTCTCTGTCCAAGCAGCTGGCTTCCAACCATCCCACAAACTGCCATCCAGAGACACATTTATTCATGTGGTTCCTTCCCTCCACCCCATCACCGTCACTGTCTGTAATATCCTCCCCTCCTCTGTCTCTCTAGTCTCCACATGCCCTTCAGAGTTCAGCTCCTAGTTTTGACCTCCCTGCTCTCAAACCTTCCCACTACGAACTTGACCCTCACTTGAATTCCAACTGTATTCTCTCTGGATCATTTTTTCTGGCCCTTTGTCATTTTTTTTAAAATCTCTTCTAGATTATTAAAGGTCTCACTTAACCTCCGTCTCCCGGGCTCAAGCTATTCTCATGTCTCAGCCTCCTGAGTAGCTGGGACTACAGGCATGTGCCACCACGTCTTGCTAATTATTTTATTTCTAGTAGAGATGGGGTTTTGCCATGTTGCCCAGGCTGGTCTCGAACCCTGGGATCAAATGATCCGCCTGCCTTGGCCTCCCACAGTGCTGGGATTACAGGCGTGAGCCACCATGCCTGGCCTAAAGGGCTCACTTCTAACAGGTTTCTCTTTCTAGGTAAAGAGAATATTAAAAAGTATATTTTTCAGACTCCCTATAAGACCCAGTTAAACACCCAAATTGTTCTTGACCAGTAGTAACCACTTAATGCATAAGTAGCCACAGTGACTATTGGGTCCCAGCTCAGTTTATAAATTCCCTAAACTTCCAACTCAGCACAAGAGCTTTTTCTCAGCATGCATTTGTACAAGCCAACGTTTGTGGTGAACTCCAAGCATTCTCTTCCAAGCAGTCTAGTTATGTCAGATGTGGGAGGGGTGTCATTGGAGTAAGAAACTGCTAAGAGGGAAAGCCAAGAGACTTGTGTCAAGCTGTTTTTTTACTCTCTTCTTCCTGTGTCCCTTGATCTCAGCAGGGCTCCCCGACCCTGTCCTTTTGATGTCTTGCTATCCCACTGGGAGGTAAAGAGCCTGTCCAATTCCTCCAGGACTAGGGTTTGGAGCACTGACTTTGGTACTTCCTGACATCTACACTTATCCCCTCTGGTGGTTTTAAAGCCTGTTCACAAATTCCTTGACATCCATCCCTTCAAAAAGTGAAGTCTAATTTCCTCCCGCCTAAGTGTGGGCAAGACTTAATGACTTGCATCTAGTTTATAAAATATGGTGGCAGGAAGAGTGTTGTAAACAGGTGATAAAAGACATCAAGGCTTCCTCTTTGCTCTTTTGGATCATTCACCACGAGGAAGTCAGCTACTATGTCATGAGGGCACACGGCAAAGAACTGAGGTTTCCTACCAAAAACTAGCACTAACTGGCCAACCACAGGAGTGAGCCATTTCTGATAGGATCCTCCAGCACCAGTCAAATCTTCAGATGCCTATGACTCCAGCTAATATCAGGATGGCAACCTCATGAGAGGCTGAGCCAGAAATACCCAGATAAGCCGCTCCCAGATTCCTGCCCACAGAAACAGTGTGACATCATAAATACTTGTTTTAGGCCACTGAGATGGGATAACCTGTACAGCAATAGACAACTAGTACAGCACTCTTCCCCTTTCTCCATTCTGTCACTTAGAATTGAGTCTATGACGCTCATCCCTAGGGATGAGCTCCTTCAAGGCCAGTCTTAATCAGTATTTCTCTACCCTGCTCCCTTCCACCCCACACCCCATGCTTTCCCCCTCCTGCCTCAAGGTTTCACATACAGCAGGCATTCCACAAATGTTTATTCAAGAAATACCTCCAGTTCCAGCCTTTCCTGTGGCTCATTCACAACCCAGAAAAATGTACCAAAAAGCTGAGTTGATCCTTGAATGCTTATAGAACTTAAGACAGTGCATGGTAATTTGTAACCTGTCTCCTGATTATGAAGAGTTTATTATTAATACAGGATCTGGATTTGGAGCATTAAATTTGGCTGACACTTTCCTCTGTCTGTGCTAATCTAACGCTAAGTCATAGCTTCAATGCCTTTATCTCCATGGTCCCCACTTCAGATAATCAGTCATTTACTTTATCAGTCACTTACTGCACATTAGAAGTGCTGAAAATTCTATTTTACACCAGAGCAATGGTCCTTCAAACTTTGTATCTTTAAACTTTCCCCTTTGATTGTTTTGCCCTCTTACCTACTTTCCTTCTGAATTCACCTTCCTGCCTCCTCCCATAGACCCATATTAGTGCTAAATATAACCGCAGGGAAACAAAACACGCTAGGATCTCATCATAGCTGATACAATGACTTTAAAGTAGCTTCCTCTCCTGAAATACATCTTATGAGCACTATTTTTTTTTTTTTTTTTTTTTTTTTTTTTGAGACAGAGTCTCACTCTGTCACCCAGGCTGGAGTGCAGTGGTGCGATCTCAGCTCACTGCAAGCTCCGCCTCCTGGGTTCACGCCATTCTCCTGCCTCAGCCTCCCAAATAGCTGGGACTACAGGTGCCTGCCACCACACCTGGCTATTTTTTTTTTGTATTTTTAGTAGAAACGGGGTTTCACCGTGTTAGCCAGGATGGTCTTGACTTATGAGTACATTTATCCAGCAAAGAAAGCAAATGTTCTTTTGGAATTTGCTTATGATGCCCAAAAACCAATGTTAGGAGCAAAATGCATTGCCTTTTCATGGGCATCACACCAGCTGGTGTAAATGCCCATATTACGTTCTGGGGTGCTTCCAGAGGGTTGGTTATGTTTTTCATTTTGTCACTATGGTCTCAGTGTCTCACCACGTCTAACAAGATGTAATAGGGCTGTGGGACTTCGACAAGGTTGAGAGCAGTGTAGGTTAGCAAAAGGCTGCCAAATGCATGATAACTGCCCTCCTGCCCTGGCTTGTCCTAAACCTGCAGTGTGCTACCAAGGATCGAAAGCAGTTTTCTTAATACCAAGAACAGTTCAAGGCCAATCAGACTTCTTATAAGCCAGGTGTATGACACCATGGTCTGTTCTGCTCAATCTACATCCCCCTTAATAGCATCTGGAAATTAAGGATTTGTTATAGATTCCCTGTAAAGACCATGTAACATTTGAGCCTGAACAACGTGTAGGTCGCAAGCTGGAGCCCGCTTCCTGCTAGGGCCATCCACAAAGGCTTCCCTGCCTCGGCGACTCAGGCCGAATTGTCTCTGCTCTGGCAGTGAAGAACCTGGGTTAAAGAGCAGCAGATCCCACACTTGCCCCTCCCCCAAATAGATAAACCCACAGCTGGATTTTAAAAACTAGGATGGCATCCACTGAACACCATCTTATTGACCGCTACTGAAACATTCAGTGTTTCTGTAGCAACTAATTCTCAGCAGGAAATGAGCTCAAATTTTAATTTTTACTTTTAAGAGCTGTTTACACTTACCTCAAGAATATTACAATACCCTGTACAAATATGCACAGGAGAAGATGCATAACTTGAGATACGGAAGTGCCAATGGGGAAAAGAACTGCTTCAGAGATGATAAAAAAACATGGCAGCAGCCACTGGCACACAAATGGGTGCGCATGATGGTGCAAACACTACACACAGGGCTGTTTGCGCATTGTCATCTAACACCCTCAATCTCCAATGAGTTCCTCAGGATACCCAACTTCTCACTTAAGAAGCTGAGGTTCCCTAAGCCTGTAAAACTTGTCCAGAGTTACGCAGCCAAAACTAGAAGAACCTGGATAAAAACCAGGTGTAAATGACTCCCAGGCCTGGTCTGAACCACTCACTGTACCCACTGTGTGCTGTACCCACTACGTGCTGCGAAGTACACACAGTCACACAGATAACAACATGACTTGTGCCACTGGAGGTACACCTTGCTGTATATGATGTCATACACTGATTCACCAATACCCTATATGTGGCTTTAGATATTAAGAACAAGGGTATAAAGGTACATTGCAATGAAAACAACCATCTTCCTGGAGTTTCTCTTATGGATTTGTTTTCACAGTATTTTCATTTTATCATTTATTTATGTATTACAAATAATGTTTTAGTACTCTTACTAAAGTCATTTAAAATCTTTTACTTTCAAATGCTTTTATATTTGACACTTCATTCATTTTAAGATTTATTCTAAATTCTTTACACATATTAATTCACTTAATCCTCAGAATTCAAAGGGGCATGTAATATTAATGGTACCATTTTATAGATGTGCAAACTGAAGCACTTGCCCAAGGTTCTAGAGTAACAGAGGGAGGATTTGGATGCAGGCAATGTGACTTCAGAAACTACAACTTGGCCACTAGACACACTGCCTCTATGCTACATTCTTAGCTGGTTCCCTGCCTCCAAGCCTTGCTGTCCTTCAAAACCACTACCACATAAAAGATCTCTCTGTGGATATTCTAACTTAAAACAGGAGCATGACAACATCCCATCTCCCGCTCAAAGTCCTTGCAAGGACTTCTCAATGCACTTGGGATAAAATTCAAAGTTCCGTAACCTGGCCTGAAACCCTGTAGGAGCCAACCCCTGCCTCCATCACAGCCTCAAGAATGCTTCCTCTGAGTCTACTCTCTGGTCTTTTTCTTCAAACACATCACAATATTTTTAACTTCAAGGCCTTCAAACATGCTGTACCATGTGTGTGAGTCACTCTTACCCCCAACTCTTCTCTCAGCTGACTTCTGTTCACTTTTTACAGGTTGCCTTACAGTGCCTCAGAGAGAGGCCTTCTCAATCCTTCATCTAGGAGCAGGACCATGTTTAGATGCTCCCAGTACCCGACACAGGGCCTGGCATATTGCGGATGTTCAACAGATACTTGTTGAACAAACACTTGAAGTGCTACTCTAATCCCAGGAACTATCAAAAGCAGAAGAAGTGAGGGTAGGACATCCACAATAATTACATAGTGTGGTGAAATAAACTCTATGACAAAAATATGGGGAGGTATTGTGGGAGAAAGGGAGAGGAAGCAAAGCTGAGATTGGAGATGCCTTGAGTCAGGGAGGGCATCCAGAGAAGAATCTCATCTTGGACTTGAATTTGACGAAATTGTGCACTAGTAAAAAGGGATGGAGCCAGGGCCTCGCAAGCTCATTTTAGGAGGCTGGCCATTAGACTACAGAATTTGGGTAACCATAGAGGGGTTTTTAGCAATCAGATTTTGCTCCAGACAAAGCAGAAGAGAGATGAGAGGCTGACTGTAAGTAGGGAGATCAATGAAGAGGTCATTTCAGTTTTTCAAGAGAAATGAGAGGACAGCCTGAAGCAACATGGTGACAGTGGAAATGGGTGGAAATGGAGAAAAGGATGGATTTGAAAGATACTAAAGAGAAAGAATTTAGGGGACACAATCACAGATTAGACATGCTGAATAGGGGAGAAGAGAAGATTCTCTGGTTTCTGGCTTTGTTGACAGGACAGAATGGTTCTCTTAATGGAGTAGGAGGGAATATGGGAGGATGACAGGTTGGTTCTTAGACTGGAACACCCAGGGACTTAATGCTAATATTAGACTCTTATAGAACATATGGACAAAGGATGTGAATAGACGTTTTTGCAAAGAAACATACAAATGGCTAACAAGCACATGGAAAAATGCTCAACATCTTTAGTCATTAGGGAAATGCATATCAAAACCACAATGAAATACCACTTCACACCCACTGGGCTGGGTATTATAAAAAAAGATACAACAACAAGTGTTGGTGTGGATGTGGAGAAATTAGAACCCTTATGCACTGGTGGTGGGAAGGTAAAATGGTGCAGCCACTTTGGAAAACAGTTTGGCAATTCCTGAAAAAGTTAAATATACATCATAAGATCTAGCAATTCCACTCCTAGGTATGTACCCAAGAGAACTGAAAACATGTTCACACGAAAACTTGTACATGAATGTTCATAACAGCCAAAGAGTGACAGCAGCCCAAATATCTATCAACTGGTGAATGGATAAATAAAATGTGATATATCCATACAATGGAATATTATTCAGCCATAAAAAGGAAGTACAGATCCATGCTACAACATGGATGAATCTTGAAAATACGATGCTAAGTGAAAGAAGCTAGACAAAAAAAACCATATTATATGAGTCTATTTATATGAAATGTTCAGAATAGGCAAATCCATAGAGACAGCAAGTAGATTAGTGGTTAATGCATAGGGGAGGCAGAGAATGGGGAGTAGTTACTGCTAATAAATACAGTGTTTCTTTTTGGGGTGATACAAAGTTCTAGAATTAGTGGTAGTGGTTAGACAACCTTGTGAATATATTGAAAACCACCGAACTGTGGTACTTTTTTTTTTTTTTTTTTTTGAGATAGGGTCTCACTCTGTTGCCCATGCTGGAGGGTACTGGTGCCATCTTGGCTCACTGCAACCTCCACCTCCTGGATTCAAGCCATCCTCCCATCTCAGCCTCCCAAGTAGCTGGGACTACAGGCATGTGCCACCACATCTGGCTAATTTTTTGTATTTTTGGTAGAGACAGGGTTTTGCCATGTTGCCCAGGCTGGTGTCGAACTCATAAGCTCAAGCAATCCGCCCTCCTTGGCCTCCCAAAGTGCTGAGATTACAGGTGTGAGCCACCATGCCTGGCCAAAATTGTATATCTTAAATGGGTGAACTGTACGGTATATAAATCATATCTCAATTAAAAACAAAAACAAAAAAGAACACATGGATGGCACAGGGCAGGTCTGTGGCATCTGTAACTCTTACAGTGGGTCATAGAATATTAACTTTCAGGATTTACAAAGTCCTGCTCTAAGCTCTCACTAAGCTTTTGAAACCTGGATCTATGAAAATAAATACAGCATTCAGTTTCTAGCCAAATATTTCTCCATAAACCTAAAGTTTAATGTGTGGCTTTTGTAATCTCATCAGAATTTCTGAGATGAGGTATAAACATGTTAATTAGAAGAAGACAACTTCAATCATTTTCTGTTCTAGCCTGAAATCTCACATATCTAAGGAAAGCATTTTAATTCCTATCAAGAGACAGAAGTACTGCAGGGTTGACAGCATCATGAGAGTACAACAGTGGTGTTCTGAGGAAAGTAAGAAGTGCCCATGGTTCTAGATGCTACATTACAGCCTGTGATGCTCAAGCAACCAAGATATAACACTAACCAGAAGAACAAGACAGGATGTGTTCTTGATTCTAAGATCTACTTCTAGCATTTCAATTCTCCTAAAATCACAATGAATTTTACAAATGGCATAGATGGAATGTGACGGCATTTTTTTCACTAAGATACTAACTTCTGGTATGGCTTAAAATCGATTGATGTCAGTAGGTGGTAGTCTACTCAGATGGTGTTAGCTAGAGGCACATTTTCTAGCTCAATCTCTCTATAATGGATTTTATATTCTAAATGCATGATTTTTCTGTGTTGAAAGAATAATTATATTTGCATATGTTTTAGCAGTCACCATGCAAACATGGTAAGAGTGGCTTTTTTGCTGGCAAATGTTGATCAAAATATACTACCCTTAGACCAATCAGGATGTGTGGAAATTCTTTTACAAATCAACATATAATATTTACTACATTCATAAGTACTCTAACTGCAAATGAAATTATTCAACTAAAATGTATTTCCAGGAAATTTATGTATAAAGTATGTGCAAAGAAGGCACATTAGACAGTTAAATGCATTCTTCCACAATTTTGAATCTAAATACTACTTTCTGCATATAATACCTTACACATTTTCAAAGCATGTTTATACATTTCACTATAAATTTCATTCAATACGTCCCCATAACAACCCTTTAAGACTGGCAAGAAAAATACTACTTTTTAAATTTCTATTTTATAATAAGGAAGCAAAAAAACAGAGGTTAAATGTGTTTCTGAGGCCACAGACCTGGTTAGTGGCAGGGTTAGGACTCTATTTTGATATAACTCATCTGAGTTGGGTGTCTTCCTACTCTGTCACATAGCCTCCACATGGAAATGGTAAAATAATTGGTAAGACTAAGCATTAGTACCTGTCTTACATCCCAAATGGGACCTTAGCACAGGCTACTGCCTAGGATAACCCCACAGCTCTGTACAGCCTCAACTACACACATGCGCACCTTTTGTGCTGGCACCTGCTCTGTCCCCAAGCTTCTGTGCTAGCCTAGTTCCAGATCCTTCAGTTCCTGTTATCTTCTGCTAGTCATGATCTGGGATATCACAGGGCAAAGCAATGACGTTAAGGACAAGAAGGCACTCCACCTTGCAGTCCTGAGAATGTTCACCTACAAAATGACTCATTTAATCTTTACAACATCTCCCAAGGCAAGTCAAGGTAATTATCCCCCACTGAAGCAAAAGACAACTGAAACACAGGGAGGTGAAAGTTACAAAGTTGCTGAATGGCAGATCAGAGCCCAGATCCATGTCATTACTGCAATCCCAGAGCAGGTTCCATTTTACCACATTTGGTGAGAGGACTCGCACTAACCCATTCACCTATATATTCATTCAGCAAATATTTAATTATATATGATGCATGAGGCTGTGTAAAAGTTTGTGGGGACGGGAATAAATAAAAACGGTCTTTAGCCCTATAAATTTGCCAGTTTGTGAGGACAAAGTTTAAGGAGATAATTACAAATTACGATAATTGCCTAAGGGAAAATAACGACTACTAAAGAATGTAACAAGGAGCCCTAACTTAGATGAGCACGTTAGATAGAACTTCTCTGAGGAGGTTACATTTAAGCTTAGGCATGCAGTCAACCAAGTGAGGAAGGAGAGGAGGCTCCTTGCAGGGGGAAATATATGCAAAGGCCCTGAGGCAAAAAAAAATCACTTGGCAGAGGGACAGTGTGCTAGGAGATGCAGCTAATGAGATATTCCACAGGCAGATCATGAGCCCCACCCTAGACTGTAAAGAATGTTTTTATCCCAAAATGCAAGAGACCACTGAAGACTTTTCACAAGGGAATGTTATAATCTGACTTACATTCTTAAAAGTGCATTTCAGCCACTGTCTAGTCCAGAATATAAATTGCAGGGAGATAAGAGTGACAGGTGAATGACACTTAGACCATGACAGTGTCCCAGGCAAGGCTGGCACAGAAGAGTGGAAATATAAATGGATAAGAGTGACTTTCAAAGGAGAACAAAGCTTGGTTGTTAAATCCAAAGGATCCAGGGACTGTATCATGATCCAAGAGGCCCAGGATACACCTTTAACATCTTACCCTCAAAGAAAATTTAAAAACAGGGCATACATCAAAAGTCAAGAGACAGTAAGTTTCTCCAGCTTGTTGTGGCAGCCAGCTACCACTTTTTTTTTAATAGTTAGCTGTGTCCATATTACTTTGAGCCAAACAGGGAAGGCACTCCCCAAAGACCACTGCAACAACCTTCCTAAGCTATTACCAAGAATTGGGATCTAAGAAACTAGGACACAGCTGAATCAAGACTGCTGAGAACCATTTCCTAAAGTCAGAGATTTTTCCCTGCTTAGGAAAGTCCAAGACCCAAAGTGATAAACATTCTCATCTATATAGGCATGATTTCAAATGTCTTTTTCTTTCAAAGGAAATTCAGATGACATTGTCTTAAGAACAGCCCAGACACGTTTATATAGCTTCCGTGCTTTATGTTAATGTAAGAATGAAAAACAAACTGTCTCGCCATTTTCAGTCTCAATACCAAATTGTGTAACACTGAACACTCACCCTTGGGTTTCTATAACATGAGAACCGAGGAGTGGAAGGGACACATAGGACAGAGTCGCAAAACTCACCACCAAATTGCAACTATTCTGATGCCTGTCTTCTGCCAAAGGGCAAGGGTTCTCTTGGCCAAAGCTGAATTCCAACAGGCACTGCCTCCAGGGCAGCAGATGGCCATTCAGTACCTAAGCATTAGTAGGACCCTCTTTTATATTTATACATGGATTCAAGCCTGGGAGAAGTCTTATTGTTCCTTGCTTAGAGGAAACCATCTTGGGTCACACAACCAGTGAGTGGTAAAGCTTAGGTTGGAAGTTCTCAGGCAACAGGGACATGGTTCTGGGACATGAAATTCTAAAACAAGAGTGTTCACGAAGCTTAGAAGTTCTTACTAGGCAATTCCCCCAAAAATCCTAATCAGAAGAAAAGTGAGTGTTGCTATGGAAACCAGTGAGCTTGCTCTGATCTTAAAAGGTCACACTAAACCTTAGGAAGGCAAATTGAAGGAAATACTTCAATTCACCCTTACAGGGTGAATGTAAGAAAGAGGATGGCGAGGAAAGGTACATTCACTCAGAAACCCAAAGACAAGAATGAACTGAGGATTACAGAAATCATTCAGACAACAAAATTAGGCTTTAGGAATGGGCTCGTTAAAATACCATGAATATTTTTCTATATAGCAAATCAAGGATGGAGTATTTCTGGTGCTTGGGGTTAAGGAAACTTCCATTCAGCTTCTTTAAAGAAAATTTTCTTTAGATAGAAAGGAAGAAATGAACATTGGTAAGGCAGAACGAAAGTCCAAGATTAATCAAAAGATTATAAAAGAGCACTGGGCTGGTTCAAAATGGGTTCATGTCACCTGGCATGGTTTTATGCTTCTTTTCAACAACTTGGAAATTTTATTACTGATCCACTGTTGGTGAAATTTAAGGAAGGAATTAGGGAGAACTGGGCATCACTAAGGCCTCTGTGAAGGTTCTCATGATATTCCTGTTGACTAGATGGTATATTGGGATTGAACAACTTGGAGAACTGTTCTAATAATGAGCGTGTCCACAGCATGCTAATGAAGATGGGGGCTGGCTCAAGCCTTGCCAAAGACCCCTTCACTCAGCTCTTGCCTGGCAGGCACAAGCTGCACCTTGAATGGTAACACAGAAGGCAAGATTTTCACATCTCTGGTTAGGATGAAGCCCAGGGTGGTAGTGAACTTCCTGTCCAACCAAATCAGGATCTGATAATCTGTACATGCTGAAAAATTAAAATAAGGATCAATAAAAGGCATGGATTTGAGATCTAAAAACAAAGTGTACAAATACACGGAGAGCAGAAATTTAGGAGATGCTAGTTAAACTATCAGAAAGACAAAACAAAACCATCTCTACAGATGTCGGCAGACAAGTATGCTTAGTATGCTGTCACCCAGAGCTCTAGCAAACCCTAGGCTTCATTGATGGAAGCCTGATTTAGGAAGATGAAGGTGGAGATCCATAATTTTGCTCTATTCAAGGCAAATCAGGCCATTTGTTAATGATGCATTCAGTGCTTAATGCTACCCATAAAAGGAGTAGAGAAAAACTAACCTATGAAGGCAAGTAATCAAGATGGTAAAAAGACTTAAAACCATGACACACGAGGATGTTCAACTTAGGAAAAGAAAACACAAGTGGGCAGCAGAGCTGTTTTGAAATTATATGCAGTCAGATGGGAGAGGGTATGTACAGTATAGGTCCCCAGGACGTAGAACTGGCCCCAAGAGCAGAAACCAGCTGAGCAAGGTGAAACAGCGTTGCCCAAAAGTCTGAGTTCACCATCATTTGAGGCTTCCAATGGGGGCTGAGTGCCCCTTCACAGAAATAATGTGGAAAAGACTGGCTGAATTTAGCCACCTTAGTAGTCCCTTACAAACCCAACATCCCGTTATGTAAGTTCAGTGATCAGTTTTCTCCACTGTACCCAGTTGCCGAAGGTGTTGAATCCAATGATGTAGCTGCCACATACTATTTTTTAAGCACACACCCACATATGGCTTTCCTTCAGCAAGAATTGGAACAGGCTCCAGTCGGCACTTATGCCCATCTTACGTACAAGTTTCAGTTCTTTCTGCCCCTACAAACACACTGTTGCCCAATTTATTTCTTGCAGTCTCTAATCTCAGAAAAAAAAAAGTTATTGTGTTCACTGACCTAGGGTACGCATATTTTGCTCTAATTAGAAATACTGTCTATGCTCAGTCTGAGATAGCCACTCTGGAGGCGTATTCTTGGCCAGATCTTTAAAAATCTTGGCAGTATCCTCCTCCCAGGACTTATACTGTGTGAGCAGCCTGCTATTATGGGCTGTTTTCATGGCTGTTGTGTCCGCAGATGCACCAGGGCCATCTGCAAAGGCTTCCTGATATTGAACACAGACCATGAGATACTATGAAGGCATGCTCCTGCAGTGAGGCACTAAGCACTTTCTGCAGAGATTGGGGGCCCCTCACCTACGGAGCAGTCAGTGCTCTCGGCTGAGCGCTCAACATCTGCTTCTAGCATCACTGCCCGAGCTCCTTCAAAAGCATTTTGTTCCAAGGTACCACGCGATACGGTAATAGTAATTAACATCAGTTGAGCTTACCAACTCTGCTGAACACTGGATGTACTCTCTCTCTTTATTCTCTGAACTGTCCATGAAATATATATGATTTTCCTCATTTTTGAGATGAAGCAAACCAAAAAAGTCATATGGCTGTTAAGTGGCCTGGCAGATATCCCCTCTCAGACCCCGGACTGCTTGCAATCTTAAAGCATTCTGTTCCACCTGGCACAGCCACACTGGGTGAATGAATGATTCACATCCACATTTGCTGAGTGAAACCAGGAGAACACACAGGAATGATTCAGAGGTTTGCACTATTAGACATTCAACTCCCAGTCAATTACTATTATTTTGTATTTGCAGGAAAGCTTGCCCAGACATTTTAAATAAAGAAGAAAGAGGTAAGGCAGAAGCCCTCTTTATTTTTTCCTTTTTGAGGCGGGGTCTCGCTCTATCGTCCAGGCTGGAGTGCAGTAGCACAATCTCGGCTCACTGCAAGCTCCGCCTCCAGGGTTCACACCATTCTCCTGTCTCAGCCTCCTGAGTTGCTGAGACTACAGGCGCCCACCACCACGCCCGGCTAATTTTTTGTATTTTTAGTAGAGATGGGGGTTTCACCATGTTAGCCAGGATGGTCTCGATCTCCTGACCTCATGATCCACCCACCTCGGCCTCCCAAAGTGCTGGGATTACAGGCGTGAGCCACCGTGCCCAGCCTGAAGCCCTCTATTTTAATGTCTAATACTAAATTCTACTTTGTTCTCAATGCCTGTTTCTATTTTTAAAATGTTACCTATACTGAAAAGGAAACATGTTCTTCATCCCCGCTTTGACCCCCATCAGGGTGTGGCACACGATGGAGGTGGAAAGAATCTACCCAGGGCACTATCTGAGAAGAAAATCTCAGGAGGAAATAATACACCATGGTTTGATTCCTCTTATAGAACAGCTGGTTTCAATTTGATACTATTTTTTGCTAATTTTAGTTTTTACTCAAGACAGAAGTAGCTTTAACACTTGATGGTCTGGTTTTTAAAGTGTGTTTTAAGGAATCCTACCAGTCCTAAAAAGGGTCCCAGGGGAGGATGGTGGCTGGAGGGTAGGGGTTGGAGTTCTAAGATTTTGTTTGAAACAATGATTATGCTTAAAAAAAAAAAAAAAAAAAAAAAGAGGCCAGGCATGGTGGCTCATGCCTGTAATCCCAGCACTCTGGGAAGCCGAGGCAGGTGGATCACTTGAGGTCAGGAGTTCGAGACCAGCCTGGCCAACATGGCGAAACCCCATCTCTACTAAAAATACAAAAATTGGCCAGATGTGGTGACATGCACCTGTAGTCCCAATTACTCGGGAGGCTAAGGCAGGAGAATGGCTTGAATCCGTGAGGTGGAGGTTGCTGTGAGCAGAGATCACACCACTGCACTCCAGCCTGGGTGACAGGGCAAGACTCCGTCTCAAAAAAAGAAAAAAAAAGAAAACTACTGATTGAAGGTATCTGTGAGATAAAAATATTTTCCCTCGTTCAGAGCACCTGCGATGGCAAGTGGATTCTGCTCTGTTGGAAGCTGATTTTGAACAGAATCCATTTTCACCATATAGGCTTGGTCTAGTCAATTTGTACTAACGTCTTACCCTCTAGGTGGGGGCGGGAGCAGGAGGTCCCAATGAGTCACCATTTAGCAGGAAGTGTTTCTTTCGCTATTTTCCTTCTCTATCCTCCTCTGGAGGCTGTGGTGGATCTTCTCTCCTCCTCAAAATAGATGTAAACGATATGAATAAACCAGGGGTTCAATCCTGGTTGCACATTAGAATATTCTGTAGTGCTTCATGTATGTTTATTGCAGCACTATTCACAATAGCAAAGACTTGGAACCAACCCAAATGTCCACCAAAGATAGACTGGATAAAGAAAATATGGCACATATATACCATGGAATACTATGCAGCCATAAAAAAGGATGAGTTCATGCCCTTTTTAGGGACACGGATGAAGCTGGAAACCATCATTCTCAGCAAAATATCATAAGGACAGAAAACCAAACACCACATGTTCTCAGTCATAAGTGGGAGTTGAACAATGAGAACACATGGACACAGGGAGGGGAACATCCCACACTGGGGCCTGTTGGGGTACGGGAGGTTGGGGGAGGGATAGCGTTAGGAGAAATACCTAGTGTAAATGACGAGTTGATGGGTGCAGCAAACTGACATGGCACATGTATAACTATGTAACAAACTTGCAGGTTGTGCACATGTACCCTAGAACTTAAAGTATAATAATAATAAAAAATTTAAAAAAAATAAAAAAAGAATATTCTGTAGTGCTTAAAACTGGTATTGCTGGCCAGGCGCCTCTGCACACTAATTAAATTGGAATCTCTGGGAAGTTGGGTCAGCTTTAGCATTTCTGAAATATGCCTCAGGTGATTGTGCTGGGCAACTAGGGTAGACAGCCTGGATTAGACACTCTATTCTAAAGTCATTTATGCCACAGGCAAATGTCTACAGGTCTGCCAAATTATATTATTGAAGATCTTTATTTTTCAAAACCTACAAACTTTAAAAGCTGACCTTTGGAAAATGAATTTTACTCTGACTTAAGCATGCTCATTGAAAGGAGAGAGAAAAAAGTTGTTAAAATAGAACAATTATACATGTATACATATGCATATACACACACACATAAATACCTCTCTGATATAATTTAGATGTAATTTAGTAGAAAACAGACATCTTCCCAATTGAGAGCAGCCTGGATTGTGAAATACTGCTCTAACAAAGTCAATGAATTTGCAAAGATCAAGTTTGGCCAGGATCATTGTGGGGGCAGGGTATTAGGTGCCCTCTTCATTTGGCCAATTACTACACATCTCAGAGATTGTAACTTCCATTATTTCTTTGTGAAACCTTTGCTGAGCCCCAAGACTAGATCGGGGGGCTTCCCCTGCCTGCCAGAACCCAGCAGGCACTTGAGTTTGCAACCCCCAGCCTGGAAGCTGCACCATAAAGGCATGCACACTTATACACTTGAGGGGAGACAATCTGATTTCCCCCAGTGCACATCGTGATTACCCTCCATCAGCACTCCCGATTCCATTCTCCTTGTGTCTTCCTCTGACTGGGAATCAGCTGTAAAGCTGGCCTCATCTGCTCCTCCCCAGGCTGGGAAGAGAAAATTGTGTCATTCTGCAGACTTATGCCACCACAATTCTTTCACTTGTCTCGTGCTCAGCTCCACCTCAAAACATTTCTAAGTAGCTCAGCCTGTTTTTCTCTCTTCCTTCCTCAACCCCTTATGTGTGAACATTCCCTTCTCCAGGTGCTCGCCCTGCTGCCCCAGATGATCCACCGAGTGGAGTCACCTGGTTCTAACTACCATGCATATGTTGGGGAACCATCCTCTGTGTCTGCAGCCCAGACTCCTAATGAGCTCTTGGACCCACGTTCGTGAGCAGGATACATGATGGTCCACAGGCACTTCAGAACTTCAGCAAGCCACAGAACTCATCAGTTACTCCCCTCCACCCTCGAATGGTGTCCCCTTGTAACTCCAATCTCAGTGATCTAACATAAGAAGGCGCAAAGTTGCCCTAGTTAAGAAAACTGGGAGTCATCTGTGATGGCTTTGTGGTGTCATTTTGGCCAGGCTAAACAATATCCCCATAATTCCCTTTCTAGTATGTTTCTGATTAGGGTGGGCTACAAGGAAGACCTTCTCCTGAAAGTTGGTAGATGGAAGGGAGATATGGCCATCTGTAGCACCCACATACACTCACTCAAATATGCAATCCAACATGAATCTAGGTGCTGCTGTGAAGGGATTTTGCAGATGTAATTAAAGTCCCTAATCAGGTGACTTTATAGGAGATTATGCTAAATAAGCTGATAATCAGTGGAAGGCAGAGAGGAGAGAGAGATAAAAAGAGAAAAGGGAAAGAAGACAGGAAGGAAGGGGGAGGGGGGAAGAAAAAGAAAGAGAAAGAATGTTGCAGGAGAAAGGGAGGAAAAAGAATTGCTTCCTACCTGTGGGCAACAAGATTCAGCCTATGGGATTCCAAATTGCCTGGCCAGTTCTCAATTGCATAAGCCAATTCCTTGCAATGCATCCCTTTAATTCATACATATCTAGATACCCACATACTCACTTTGTAGCTACTTGTTCTGTTTCTCTGGTTGAACCCTGACAAACCCTGACATCAATGTTTCCTCTTCCCTCCTCACCTCAGCTCAAATCAAGTTGATTCCATCTCTTCAATAGTTCTCTGATTCAATCCCTCCTCTCCAGAAACACGGTCAATGCCTTCGTTCCAGCTGCCATCGCTTGCTTGGCATAATGCAAAACCCACCTACACTGGTCTCCCTGCCTCTGGTTTCCCTCTTCACCAATCCACTCTCCAGGTCAGCCTTGTTCAACAGAAGCTTCTATGATGGACATGTTCTAGATCTGTCCTGTCCAATCTAGTAGCTACCAGCTACATATTTAACAGCACAATTCTAGACTATCAGGGTTTTGTCCTAAAAAAATCCAAGAAACATGCCAAATAATTCAGACATTTCTCAAAAACAAAGTAAGTCAAATACTGGAAACTGTCCAACAATACTAATAAATAAAATGAAAGTAAATCTATACCTATGCAAAAGATGAGGGAATATATTAAGCTATGGTGATTAACTCTGTGTATTGAAACTCTTCAACTCATTCAATAAATGATTGCTAAGCATCTATACACTATGTGCCAGGTGCCCTGCTAGAGTCTGGAGATTGTAGACTGGACAGTCCCTGTTTTGCCACCCTACAGAGGCTTTACATACCAGATTGAGTGGCTACGCGAAGTCTGTCCTGTGTGGTGAGAGGTATAACAGGTGCTAGAGCTGGGGCAGGCAGCCAAGGCTTTGCCCCAGGGCACTGACCTTTCGAGAACCCCAAAGCCAGATAACATGTAATTGTAAAAACCACATATTTAAAGCCCCTCCAGTCCCAGATGCACCTCTAGCAGCTTCTAGGAATGGACAGAGCTAGAGACTTGGATCAGACGCAGCCCAAGAGTCCTTGGAAACAGGGGCAGAGTGGGGCTGTCCCACTTGTATCCCTTTCGTTGCAAGGACAAAGCACCATTCTCCTTGCTCCACGTTCCAAAATGGTAAGCTAGGTCCTGCAGGGTCCCTAAGGGAGTCAACAGAAGGGCAAACCCAAACCCGGGTCAAGTATTTCTTCTTTGTTGTTTTCTGTGCTTTCTGGTATTTTTATAATAGAAATATTGCTTTATTTCAGAAATGCAAGTCTGATGTCACTTCTGTTTAAAAATTCCTTAGAAATACTGAGCAGTTTTCCAAACTGTCTCACATATACCCCCAGTGCGGTTTCATGCCTCAGTGCCTTTGCACGTGCAGCTGCTTCTGCTTGGTATGGCCACCCTCCACCCCCACCGCCACTCCCCAGCCCCATCTGTTTAGCAAAGGCCTATTCAACCTCTGAAACTCAGCCTAAATAGCTCTCCTGTGAAATTTTTCACTCCTCAGAAAGAATCACTGTAGTATATTTATTTATTTCTGTGAGTAACCTCCACTAAAATGTATATTTCTTGAGGTCAGAAACTGTTTTTACTAGCCCAGCACCTAGCCCTGAATCTGGTATTATAGAAGAAAGGAGCTTCTCATACCACGCCCCTCCATCCTGCTCACTTCTGCCTACCTGCAGCTCACCTCTCAGACATACAAGGGATGGGGAGAAGTTGCTAATCTGCTTCCTCTGAACATGGGATGCTGACAGGCCACCGTAACCAGCCATGGAGTAGTGGGGTCTTATGAAGCAGGAACTCGGGACTCCCAGCTGAACCAGTACTGCCCCCATCCATCACCCCCGGGCTCCATGAGTGGATCAATGGACTCAGTGGCCTTTAATCTGAGTTAGGGTGCAGTACTAGATGCTTTTGAAGCTTCTCATGAAGTAGATTCTGAGTCCCAAGTTAGAAAGCCTCCCAGAACCTCAAAGCAGGGCATGAAGTATTGGCAGGGCACAATATAAACATTCATGACCCTTGGATAAATTACATCAACATAGCACCCAAACCTGACCATTGATCTCTAACATGAGCAATACGGCAAACCATGTTTGAAAAGACTAACCCGCTTGTAGTAAAAACATACTAGAAGCAAGAAAGCCTAGATTCTGATCGTGGAAAACCTGTGCACCATTAACAGTCTCCACTTTGTCACTTGTAAAATGAATGCACTGAGGATAGAGTCAACTATCCTGATTATATGGCAGTTTGAGTTTTCAAAAATACCTTGCCAGGACCCAAACCAACAATTCAAAGCTCAGGAATTAGTGCCAGCAGGAGGCATTTCCTCACATAATTGCATCCTTCTCAGACAGCTGGATTCTGTGTCATTAGAAGAAGAAAAAAGACAACAGAGTCTGAGGTCTATTTCTTAGATTCTCAGTATTCTGTTACTGCTTCGCATGCACGTGACAAGTCACCTGGAGAGGCCCCTTCGACAGAGATGAGAACAAACAGACAAAAGAGATGAGAACAAACAGACAAAAGTCCCAGAGGGAATCACACCACACACTATTAATGTGACCAAACTTGAACTCAAATATTCAGATTACACTGCCTGGTGACCCCCGTCCCTGGCAAATCAGTGAGATGAAATCTCTTACAGATACTGAATTTGTACTAGTTGATTGCTTATCACAAAATATGAAGTATAGGCTGGGCACGGTGACTCACACCTGTAATCCCAGCACTTGAGAGGCTGAGGCGGACAGATCACCTGAGGTCAAGAGTTCGAGACCAGCCTGGCCGACATGGTGAAATCCTGTCTCGACAAAAGCACCAAAAAAAAAAAAAAAAGTCAGGCATAGTGGCAGGTGCCTGTAATCCCAGCTATTTGGGAAGCTGAGGTAGGAGAATCGCTTGAACCCCGGAGGCAGAGGCTGCGGTGAGCTGAGATCATGCCACTGCACTCCAGCCTGGGCAACAAGAATGAAACTCCATCTCAAAAAAAAAAAAAAAAAAAAAGAAAGAAAGAAAAGAAAAAAAAGAAATATCAGGTGTAATTTCACCTTGATTTATTAAAAATAAGAGACCTATTAGGAATGGGTGGATCCTGGAACAGAAGACAAGACAGTGGAAAACCTGGTTCTGAACAAAGCTCATACTTTAGTTAATAGTAGTAATATGGTATTGTGTATTGGTTTTCTACTACTAGGTAAGAATTTACACAAACTTACAACACATGTTTATTATCTTGTTTCTGTAGGTCAGAAATTTGGGCATGATAGAGTTGAATCTCACAAAACTAAAATTAAGGTGTCGGCACATCAAGGTTCTCATTTGGAGATTGAGGTTCACTTTCAAGTTCATCCTGGCTGCTGGCAGAACTCAGTTCCTTGCAGCTGCAGTATTGAGGATGTATTAGTCTGTTTTCATGCTGCTGATAAAGACACACCCGAGTCTGGGAAGAAAAAGAGGTTTAATTGGACTTACAGTTCCACATGGCTGGGGAGGCCTCAGAATCATGGTGGGAGGTGAAAGACACTTCTTACATGGTGGCGGCAAAAGAAAATAGGGAAGAAGCAAAAGTAGAAACCCCTGATAAACCCATCAGATCTCATGAGACTTATTCACTATCATGAGAATAGCACAGGCAAGACCAGCCCCCATGGTTCAATGATCTCCCCCTGGGTCCCTCCCACAACACATGGGAATTCTAGGAGATACAATTCAAGTTGAGATTTGGGTGGGGACACAGCCAAACCATATCAGAGGGCCCTGTTTTCTTGTTGGCTATTGGTCTCAGCTCCTAGAGGATACCTGGCTCCTTCCTTAGGCAGTTCACAACAGGGCTCTTCCCTGTTGCTGGGACAGCAAAAGAGGGTTGGCTGCTGCTTCTTGTCTCTCATAAGGGCTCATCTGATTAGGTCAGGCCCACCTGGGATAACCTCCTTTTTGAATACTCAGAGTCTACTGATGAGAAACCTTAGTTACACAGCAAAATCCCTTCTACCATATAATGTACCACAATCACAGTGTGCTAGTCCATCATATTCACAAGTCCTGCCCACACTCAAGGGGATTACACAGGGCACACACAATAGAGGGCTGGAATCTTGGGGGTCAACTTATAATTCTGCCTACCATAGGTACTCATGTCAATTTCTTAGTTTTGATCATTATGCTATGTTTATGTAAGACGTTAACAACTGTGGAAACAGGAAAATACTGAATGATTTTTGTCATTTTTCTGTATCTCAAACTGAAAAATTTTAAAACATGGAATACTCATGTGCTGTGAATTAACACAATAATTTGCATATCTGTGCCATCTTCTCTTCTGGCTTATGTTGCTGTGTTGAATTTGCCAGTTCATGAAATATCAGGTATAATTTCACCTGTTTATAGTAACATCAGGGCTATAAAACTTCTCTAAAGTCACACGTCAAATCAAATTAGTGAGATAAGTCTTACAGAACACCACAGTGCTACTGCTTTACCTTAAATAAAGGTGAATAGTCCAGAATTCAAGATAACCCTTACAAAAAGGCTATGTGAAAGGCTACTATACATCTACAGTCAATATTTTTTCAAGTATAAAGTTTCTCACCAGTGAACTGCCTTTGGTTAGCCCAGTTGCTTTTTAAACGTTTCATCACTATTGTCTTTGGGCCTTTATATCTCATATGGTTTCTGACACTCTACACCATGACTATCTTTAGTAAGCAAGCATCACATCAGACACATGTGCACACACAGTCTCTATATAACTTCTGAGTACCAAATCTCTGTTAATTGGAGATACCCTCTGTTATAGGTAATTTACAAAACTATGTACTATGCTCTCAAAGAATAAGGTGTTAATCCAAGTTATTTTGTGCATTTTGGATGTGTACAATCTCATATAACTGGATTATCTGATTAAAGTTCTATGGTTGGAAAAGTGCTGTATTTTTTTTTTTTAACAATAAACAGCAGAAACTGAACAGTAGTACTGAAAGCATCTAGTCACTCTGTTAGGAAATGTCTACACCTCCTCAGAGAATATCTATGAATGCATAAGACCTTATTTTCTAACCTTGCTGGCTGCAAGATGTTACCAGAAATGTCAATCAATCAGAAGAAATTTAACTAATTCACAAAACTTCTAAAATTTCACTCCAAAGTATTTCATTATCAGAAGTGACAAATCAGGCTAAGCAGCTCAACACAATTATTTCATCACAGGAATGTCTTTAAATAGTTGTCACGTACAGAATATTTGGGACTTTTCAAATCTTTAAAAACTCAATTTATGCAGAGAGAAAGGCATGAGAAAGCCTGGTAAGGGCCAGAACTGCTGAAACAAAGGGTTTGCCACCACGGTTTTAACTCAGTAAAGGATGGAATCATGTTGGCATTTAGAAAGCAAAACCCGGTGGCAGGTAGGCTGGAGGGGAAAGCGATGGGAAGACCAGCCTGCCTACCTAAAAGTGGCTATCTAAGCCAGAAATGAGGAAGCACTGCTGTACAGGGGGACAGGAAGTGAGACAGAGAACTGGCCGAAGAATGAATGGGGACTCCATTAAGAAGCTGTATACAAGGACCCCGGCCAGTGTACTGGATGTGGAGAAAGAGGGAGGTGCCATGTTTCTCACCGGCTGAGACAGAGGGACAGTAGACATTTCCACAGACAGGCCAAGTGAGATGAAGGCAGAAAATACACTGGTAGTACAGGGTAAGAGAAGTGGTCACAGAGTTATATAGAGTGTGTCCAAGAGTTATATAGAGTGTGTCCAATTAACAAAAGTGCAGCTTCCAAAAGTTCATGTATGAAACAAATCTTTCTTAAACATGTACCATGTGTCAGTTACAGTGCTAGACTTTGGAATACAAAGATATCTAAGATGTGGACCTTGCTGCTCCTTAGGAATCTAGCCAGGCTAATGACGGACATGTAAAACACGTTTTCATGTTCAAGTGACAATTGCCAATGCTTATTAAGCAGTTATTAATGTACCAGGCATGATGCTAGGAGCCTTAATTGCATTTGTTTATTCACTTGACATATTTATTAAGCACTATACTAAGTGCTAGGCTGTTTTAGATTCTAAGAATATTATACTGAATCAGACAGCCAAGGACCCTGCTCTCATGGTGCTTATTTTATTTGTGGGAAACCAGACAATAAATAAGTAAATAATGAGCAAGGTGATTTCAAGTAGTGGTATGCACAGGGAAGACAAGGAGGAAGATACGACTGCACTGGGGGAAGGGTAGACTTGTACTAAATATAGGTGATGGTCATGGAGGGCCACAAAGAGCACATCTGAACTCAGACCTGTAAGACAAGGAGGTACCCACTGGCAAAGGCAATGGCAGTGTTCCAGGCTGAGGGGAGAGCAACTGCAAAGGTCTGAAGTGGAGGCAAGTTTGCATGGTTAGAGAACAGAAATGAAGCCAGGGTGACTGGAGCTGGGTGGCAATGCTCCTCAAGGTGGTCAAGGACCTAGAAGCCACAGAAGGGCATTCAAGCATGAGCGACATGATCTGACATTTTTAAAGATCATTCTGGGAGCTGAATGAAGAAAAGGTGGTATGAATGGATGCAGGAAAACCAGTTAGGAGTCCAGAAGAGGCTGTAGTGAAGATGGAGAGAAGAGGATGATTATGGCATATGTTTCAGAGGTGGAGACAAAAGAACATGCTGATGAGGGGGATGATGATGAGGCAAAGAACAGAGCCTGAGTATCCACTTCATCAACTAGGTGGATGGTGGCATCATTTACTGAAATTTATAAAATGGAGGGACAGGCAGGAGTTACAGGAAAGGGAACAAAGGCATTGAAAATTCAGAGCTCTGCCCATGAGGAAGAAGCCAAGGGGAGTCATCCAGTAGTTGTTTCAGTCAAGGGTCTGGAACTCAGGGCTGGGGACACACATTTGGTCACCATCTACCTATGAATGGTATTTAGAGACACTGGAATAAAAAAGACTGGAACCGAGAAACAAGCCCTGGTTGTTCAGACAAAGGAAGAGCCAGCAAAGGAAACTTCAGACACAGCATCCCAGGAAGACGGAAGAAAACCAAGAAACTATCATCGCAGATGCCAACATAAGAAAAGGGTGTTTCAAGGAGGAAGTGGGCCATGGAGCTATAATACTGCTAAATAAATAATCCTGCAAGGAACCCCTGTATTTTGTAACATGGAAGTCACTGGTGACATTATAAAAAACAGTTTCAAGGGCAAGTTAGGGAGGAAGTCTGGATAAGGGTCGGGGAGAGGAGAGAATGGAATATAAGGTAAAACTAGGATATACAAGCAACTTTACAGGCATTTACCCAGATTTTCCCATTTGATCCCCACAATTAAGTCCATTTTACAATTGAGAGGATACTTGGCTAAAGTCTTGTGAGTGATGCAAGTTGACAAAGCCAGAATTAGGAACCTCCAGAGAGATTCCAGAGCTCGCATTCTTTAACACTAATGTGGAACTTCAAAAAGTTGGGTATGACATAAAGGAGGGTTTGTGGTAAACTATGCCCATGGTTGTCAAACTAAACTACCTAGAATCCCTAGCAATGACTCTTTAGAAACCATGGCCCAAACTGTTTAGAAACCAGGCCCAAGAGTTAGCTGCCTGTCCACCTGCAGTCTTAACCCACTTCCATTCCATAGTCAGAATTTCAAAATCAAAATCAAGAGGTTCTTGGAAGACCCAATATTGTCATGATATCAGATATTCCCAACTTGATCTACATACTCAATGCAATTCCAATCAAAATTTCAGCACATTATTTTGTGGATACTGACAAACTGATCCTAAAGTTTAAATGGGAAGGCAAAAGACCCAGAATAATCAATACAATACTGAAGGAAGAAGAAGAACAAAGAGGGCTGACACTACCTGACTTCAAGACTTATAGCTGGGCACTGTGGTATGTACTTGCTATAGTCCTAACTACTCACAAGACTGAGGCGAGAGATTACTTGAGCCCAGGAGTTCAAGTCCATCTGGGGTAACATAGGAAGACCCTGTCTCTAAAAAAATTATATATATATATATATATATATATATATAATGTAAAGTTACATTTATCAAGAACGTCTAGTGTTGGCAAATGAACAAATACCAGTAGACCAACGGAACAGAAGACAGAGCCCAGAAATAGACCCACATAAATACAGTCAACTGATCTTTGACAAAGGAGCAAGAGCAATACAATGGAGCACAGATAATCTTTTCAACAAACCGTGCTGGAACAACTAGAAATCCACATGCAAAAAAATGACTCTAGACACAGATTTTACACATTTCACAAAAATTAATTTGAAATGAATCGCAAACCTAAATTTAAAACACAAAACTATAAAACTTCTAGAAAATAACGTAGTAGAAAATCTATGTGGCCTTGAGTTTGGCAATGAGTTTTAAAATACAATGTCAAAGGTACGATCTCTGAAAGAAATAATTGATAAGCTAGACTTTATTAAAATTAAGATTTCTGCTCTGCAATAGACACTGTCAAGAAAATGGAGAGACAAACCACAGACTGGCAGAAAATATTTGCCAAAGACATATCTGGTAAAGGATTATTATCGAAAACATACTAAGAACGCTTAAAACTCAACAATAAAAAAAAACAGCCTGATTAGAAAATGGGCCAAAGACCTTATCAGGCATCTCACCAAAGATAAACAGAAGGCAAATAAACATATTTAAAAGTGTTCCAGGTTGGACATGCCAGTGGCTCATGCCTGTAATCCCAGCACTTTAGGAGGCTGAAGTGGAAGGATCGCTTGAGCCCAGGTATTTGAGACCAGCCTGGGCAACATAGGTGCAAACCCATCTTACAAACAAAAAAATAAGCCAGGTGTGGTTGTGCACACCTGTAGTCTCAACTACTCAGGAGGCCGAAGTGGGAGGAACGCTTGAGCCTGGAAAGTCAAGACTGCAGTGAACAATGATCGTGCCAATTTTGTGTGTGGGTTGAGTGAATACAGGAAATCTCTGTGCTTTCTGCTCAATTTTGTTGTGAACCTAAATCTGTTCTAAAAAATAAAGTCTACTTGAAAAATAAAAGGGTTCCCGAACATTTACCATCTGTAGACATTGTTATGAAAGAATTAAGGAGAAGTTTTAGCAGCCCCTGAAAGGTAAACAGCTATTAGCAACTGAAAAACATCACGTAATTTTGAAATCTTTCAATAAGTGATTAATGGAGTCAACACTTATTGTTTGGGAATATATATAATATCATTTCGTGTGTGTGTATACACACACACACACACACACATATATATATATGAATGAAACAGCAAGAAAACATGTCTAACACTTAACTCCTTTAAGACTTGGCTGTTTGAAGGCCAGGCGTGGTGACTCATGTCTGTAACCCCAGCACTTTGGGAGGCCAAGGCGGGCGGCTCACCTGAGGCAGGAGTTCAGGACCAGCCTGACTAACATGGTGAAATCCCATCTCTACTCAAAATATCAAAATTAGCCGGGCATGGTGGTGGGCGTCTGTAATCCCAGCTACTTGGGATGCTGAGACAGGAGAATCGCTTGATCCCAGGAGGTGGAGATTGCAGTGAGCCAAGATCACGCCATTGCACTCCAGTCTGGGCGACAGAGCAAGACTCTCAAAGAAAAAGAAAAAAGAAAAGACTGGGCTGTTTGAATTCTAAAGCATATTTTTCCTTAAAAGTGATGTAAGTTCTTCATAATCTTGTTACATACTCTCTCTGGGAAAATGCATTCCATATATGAATGGAAATACTCATATCATACCTATATGGGAAACTCCATAAAAGCAGCAATCATAAAAGGCTCAGTGCCTGGTACATTTATCCAGTCTAAGATCAACCAATAAGATGAACCATTAGTTTACAGACTGCTAAGAAAGCCAAGTAAACTGATACAATGCTTTCTTTTCATTTACAATTATTGAAGAAGCTTTTAGATAATTAGATTTTTCCATGTGTCAACCATGTACCTACATGAAAATTAAAATAAGTTGGCCAAGATTTTCTTAACACATCTTCACATGCCCAGTTTGCCTCTTCTCAATCATTTTAACTCAGATGCTAATGTCCATTTCTTCCATCATATGCTCCACTATTGTCTCTGGGACATTTTTCTAGCTGTCCTATACTCAATATGCCAGTTTTGAGGCTGGTGCTTTTTTGTTCTTACCTAGTATCACGACAGAGGGCCTTTAGAATAACTAAGACTCATATCTTTGGTGACTAAAAGTGCCACAAGGTTAGCAGTTGTCGAGTCTTGCCGAAAGAATTACAAGTGGATCACTATACTCTTCAGTGAATATATTCTTTACTGTTCAGATACACATCTGTGAAAGCGATCAAGAACCTATATACTGGGTGAGTTATATGGGGGGCTCTGGGACATCTTTTCCAGACTACTGGGTCATTTCTTCTTCAGTTTGGCTGAAGTGTGTGTGTGCATGTGTATGTGCAGGCGTGTAGATAAACGATAACATCTTTGGGTAAGAACTCTTAGGAATTGTTTTGCAGTTTATGATTAACTTATGGCTACAACTTTCAGCCACCACCAATTGTGCAAAGTATCACAGAAACTTTTCACAGCCTCTGCTCATGCCTTTGATCTCTGTAGTACCTTTAACATTTCAAAAAAAAATTACAGCCTTTTAAAGCACACTGAGTTTTTATCAGCATTTCCTATCTGTCTAAATTCAACTTTTTTTCCCAGTTAAATCACTAGAAAATAAGTAGCTACAGTTCAAAGTCAGCAGGAAGTTTGATAAATTGATGTTCTATGCTTCAACAACAGTCCTGTGTAACCTATGAATTGGACATACCAGCCTCTTACTGCTTTGAAATTCCTTTCATCTCTTTGAAGAGATCTACCAATTTTTCCTGCTTTCAGTTGCATAATTTGTCACCTAGGACGCAATACTTTTGCCATAACTCTGTAACACAGCTTCAGCTACTTGTCTTCTGCCTCAGGCCCTCCACAGTTCCTGGTTGCTTCTTTGCAAAAATAGCAACTGAGGTCATTCTTGTACAAAAATTTGCTTCACTAATCCCAAATTTACATCCTGTTGCTCTACTTCTATAACTTTCTACACATATAAACCCGTTTTTAAATTTTGAGTCACAATTTAAAATACTTGAAGATATTTTATATGCAACTAAACTCAATATGTGTTTACCAACAGTATACATCAACACAATTGTTATGTCCAAATTTGCACAAGCTCACATAATGACAATGACTTATCATTGCCATCTAGTCAATGGTGATAAGATGCTATCAACAGTAAATACATTCTGATTTCAGAGAAATTAAAATGTGGGGGCAAATGTACATTTCAAAAGTAAGGCATAAGTGGATACTCCTTTAATTTATGTAAAAAAATCATTTCCAAAAATGGACATCAGAAATTCCTCCCATCTCTGTATAAACATGCCATTCCTCCCATCAAGAAACAAAGTCCTGGTCCCTCACTTGTGACTTGCTTTCAGCAACAGAACGTGGCAGAAGTGAGATTCTGAGACTTTAAGCTCAAGTATTAAGAAGCTTGGGCTACAGTCTAGAGAAGGGGTTGGTGAACTATGGTCCAGTGGGTCAAATCTGATCTGTTTTTATACTGCCTCTGAGCTAAGGATAGCTTTCATATTTTAAAAGAGTTTTAAAATAAGAAAATATGTGACAGAGATCATATGGGCCCCAAAGCTATGAGGCCTAAAGTATTTACTAACTGGCTGTATTCATTTGCTAGGGTTGCCTTAACAAAATACCACAGACTCAGTGGCTTCAACAACATATATTTGTACCTTCACAGTTCTGGAGGCTAAAAGTCCAACATCAAGATGTCAGAAGAGTTTATTTCTTCTGAGGCCTCTCTCCTTGAAGGTGGTCTTCCCTGTCTGCATGTCTGTGTACTAATCTCCTTTTCTTATAAGGATATCAGTCATATTGAGTCATACTGAATTAGGGCCCACTTGACCTCATTTAACCTTTTTTTTTCTGAGACAGGGTTTCACTCTGTTGCCCTAGCTGAAGTGCAATGACATGATCATGGCTCACTGCAGCCTCTATTTCCTGGGCTCAAGCAATCCTCCCACTTCAGCCTCCCAGGTAGCTGGGACTACAGATGCATGCCACCATGCCTGGCTAATATGTGTGTGTGCGGGGGGGAGGGGGTGTGGTTTTTCTTTTTTAGGTAAAGACAAGGTTTACCATGTTGCCCAGGTTGGTCTTGAGCTTCTGGCCTCAAGTGATCCGCCTGCCTCAGCCTCCCAAAGTGCTAGGATTACAGGTGTGAACCACCACACCCCGCATTCATTTAATCTGAATTACCTCTTTAAAGGCCCTATCTCCAAATATAGTCACATTCTGAGGTACTAGGGGTTAGGACTTCAACATATGAATTTTGGGGGAACACAATTCAGCCTTTAACACTGGTCTTTTTCAGAAAATGTTCCCAATCTCTGAGCCACACTATTGAATGAGAAGAGACCAGGTGGAGAGAGAGGCTCAGCCAGACATCAGCCATTCCAGCTTCACACTAGCTAGACGTGTGAATAAAGCCCCCTTGGATGGTCCAGCCACAGCCAAGCTCTCAGCTAAATGCAGCCACCGAAGTGACTCCTGACAATACAATGTAGAGCAGAGACAAGCCATCTCATTGAACCCCATCAAAACTGCAGGCTCATGATCAAATAAATGGTTGTGTTTAAGTCAGTAAGTTGGGGGTGTTTTAAACACAGCAATAGATGACGGGAATAACTTCCGTGGCAGAGGCCCCAAGATAGGAGCTCCCATGCATGGAACCAAAAGGGAGAAGGGCTTTTTATAGGGGTGACAGCAAAGGAAGAGTTGGGATAAAAGGTAAGGGCAAGAATATACAGTAGCCAAGACCCAAAAAGGTATTTAGATGAGAACGTTGCTCCTCATGTTAACAAGGAACTCTCCTAGTATGTATATTGAAAGTAGGGTTGTATCAGAGAGTAGATGGCTGCAATGAAAAGGACAAAAGCCCCAAAACAAATCCCAGGAAACATCCAGGTTCTGCCTCAAATTAGCTTTGGTAAGATACTTATACTCTTAGATGTTCCGTGTCCTCATCTATAAAACAGGGACAATACAACCTACCTCCCAGATTTAAAAATATTAGACATAAAAGTATGCAGTCCTTAGCATAGCATGGACAAATGGTAGGCATACCACCTTGTCTGTGTTTCAGTCTTTCCAAAAGATGTAATGCCTATCCTATTTGAAAGGCTTATTCATAAGTTCAAATTTGCTAGGCGCCGTGGCTCACGCCTTTAATCTCCACATGTTGGGAGGCCAAAGAGGAAGGCTCAATTGAGCCCAGGAGTTCAGATTCAATAAAACACACAAAAATGGTTTGAAAGGTATTAAGCCCTACCAAATAATATGATTGCAATATATAAAAATACAATTTTTATTGTTGGGGGCTGCATGGCAACTTTGTAAAACTTAAGTATATCTGCATAATTGTTTCTATATAGTTACTGTTAAAGTTACCAGCATCAGTTGTTTATTCTAGTTATTCATCTCCATCTTCAGAAAGGAAGGTCAGCACAGGATCTGAAGAAGGAAAATGAAGATAGGAGGAACTTCATAACTCCATTCTTTTTTTGTGTTTCAGCAACACCCCCGTCTATTTAGCGGGGCATCCCCAGAGCAGTTCCACTATGTGTCCTCTTTATCACCAGTGGGACTTAGCACTGGGCTTGGTATACAAGAGATACTGAATATTTACTGAACATAGAAGAGAGGGCAAGCCAATAGTCTCAGAAAGAATTAAGGAGATATCCCCTTTAATGTGATTTTTACATGCAACTCAATGGAGGTATTGGTTCATTTTGGAAAGATGACCCTAAATGGACAAGTTCTATGACAATCACTGCCCAAACCTATAAGTGCCTATGTTTGAAGGCCAGGGGCACAGGGTAGTGGTTCTCAATGTGTAGTGCTTAGACCAACAGCAGCAGCAGCACCTGGGACTCATTAGAAAGCAAATTCTAGTGCCCTACTGCTATGGTTTGCATAGGGTTTGTTTGTTTGACCCCACCAAGTCTCATATTGAAATTTGATCCCCAATGTTGAATGTGGGGCATGGTGGGAGGTGTTTGGGCCATGGGAGCAGATCCCTCACAAATAGATTGGTGGAATTCTCAAGGGAGTGAGTGACTTCTCTTCATTCCTGCAATAACTGGTTGTTGAAAAGAGCCTGGGGGCCTCCTCTGCACTTGCACTCACTTACTCTCTTCCTCTCACGCCATCTGATCTGTGCATATGCAGGCTCCCCTTTGCCTTCCACCATGAGTGGAAGCAGCCTGAGGCCCTCATCAGAAGTGGAGCAGGTGCCGGAGCCATGCTTCTTGTACAGCCTGCAGAACCATGAGCCAACTAAACCTCCTTTCTTTATAAATTACCCAGCCTCAGGTATTCCTTTATAACAAAATAAATAGACTAAGAGACCCACCCAGAACTACCAAGCAAATAATAGTTTAATAAGCCCTGTAGGTGATTCTGATACACATTAGAGAATCAGTAGCCTAGGGAAATGCATTTCTATTATCAGCTACATTTGGTAACAAAATGTCTATTCCCTTTGTGTTTCACAAACTAGCTTATTCAGATGATGTGAATACCGGCTAATTATTGCAATGATGTTTGCTTCTAAGCATTAAAAAAATTGCCAGTGTTATGGGCAAGGACTTCATGACTACAACACCAAAAGCAATGGCAACAAAAGCCAAAATAGACAAATGGGATCTAAGTAAACTAAAGAGCTTCTGCACAGCAAAAGAAACTACCATCAGAGTGAACAGGCAACCTACAGAATGGGAGAAAATTTTTGCAATCTACCCATCTGACAAAGGGCTAATATCCAGAACCTACAAAGAACTGAAACAAATTTACAAGAAAAAATCAAACAACCCCATCAAAAAGTGGGCAAAGGATATGAACAGACACTTCTCAAAAGAAGACATTTATGCAGCCAACAGACATATGAAAAAATGCTCATCATCACTGGTCATCAGAGAAATGCAAATCAAAACCACAGTGAGGTACCATCTCACACCAGTTAGAATGGAGATCGTTAAAAAGTCAGGAAACAACAGGTGCTGGAGAGGATGTGGAGAAATAGGAACGCTTTTACACTGTTGGTGGGACTGTAAACTAGTTCAACCATTGTGGAAGACAGTGTGGCGATTCCTCAAGGATCTAGAACTAGAAATACCATTTGACCCAGCCATCCCATTACCGGGTATATACCCAAAGGCTTATAAATCATGCTGCTATAAAGACACATGCTCACATATGTTTATTGCGGCACTATTCACAATAGCAAAGACTTGGAACCAACCCAAATGTCCATCAATGATAGACTGGATTAAGAAAATGTGGCACATATACACTATGGAATACTATGCAGTCATAAAAAAGGATGAGTTCATGTCCTTTGTAGGGACATGGATGAAGCTGGAAACCATCATTTTGAGCAAACTATCACAAGGACAGAAAACCAAGTATCACATGTTCTCACTCGCAGGTGGGAATTGAACAATGAGAACACTTGGATACAGGGTGGGGAACATCACACACTGGGGCCTGTTGTGGGGTGGGGGGAGGGGGGAGGGATAACATTAGGAAAAATACCTAATGTAAATGACGAGTTAATGGGTGCAGCACACAAACATGGCACATGTATACATATGTGACAAACCTGCACATTGTGCACATGTACCCTAGAACTTAAAGTATAATAAAAAAAAATTGCCAGTGTTTTTTCCCTACTCCCTTGTGCCCTCCCCCATTATAAAAATAAAATAAAATAAAACCACAGCCCTTTGCAATTCACGCCACATACACTAATAACAGCCTCAGGCAAGCGGTATCTGTGGGACTCATTTAAATTTTATCTTCATGGAAGAATAAAGGAAAATTCAACACCAAATCTTTAAGACACACCACTTAATGATTTTGGTGAACAGTCTGAAATAGACAGTTATTGGAGCCTTTGATTAAGACAATACAATGTCTACAATGACCTATCAAGCAGGTGTCCATACCCTGTAAGAACCTTGTCCAGACTTCAGCCCCTGATGAAGCATGTATGGGTACACCTTGTGTGTGACAGCCCCAGTAGCTGGAATGGTGTGGGATCCCAATGAAGGACACCCAGCCTTGGCATGGCAATCTACCTATGACTTTGTGGCTTGGCTGAAAGATTTCAGCTGGGTCAAGCAGAAGATCTCTTTCAAGACTCTAAACCAAGAAATACAGGAGGGTCTTGCCAACTAACTATGGGAACTAAACCAAGAGGGCAGTGAATTCTCGGGGAGCACCATGAGAAGCCATGATGGGCTACTGCCAAACTGAAGTGATGTGGGGAACAGAAGGTGTAATGGAGTGGGGAAAAGCCAGTCCATCACAAGTAGGGAATAGTGCAGAGATGCAGAAAGAAACAGCCTATCACCAGCAGGAAGGACTGGACAAAGAAACTGACCCTTAGCCTAAAGAAGCCAGGGTACCAACTGTATAGTCCAGCCCAGCCCAGCTTGGGGAACGGTCACTATAGGTCCTCTCCTTCTGCTGCCACCCCACACCTCATAAATGAGTTAAACTATAGCACATAATCATCCTTAAATGGTGGCAATAAACACTTCTGCATTTCATTGTCAATGGATGCATAATAGATGCAAAATACTTCCAAGGTTAACTAAATGAATTATTGTAGATGTCTAAAGTGAGGGTGAACTCTGTTTTTTCTTTTAAAATGATCCATCTGTTTATCAAGGCAATATTTTTTAAGTTAATTAAGTACGGAGCAGAAAGTCCTCCAAGCAGACACTTTTAATTAATTCTTAATTATGAATGCCCACGTATGTCCTCCAAGTGGCCAAAAATATTCAGTGTGGGGAGACAAAGGAAAAAACGCACTGAAAAGAGAACAGACACCACTCCTGGTTTTGATACTTTTTAGGTTAAATTTACCAAATGTTATAAACAGCTTTAAAAATACTTACCTTTAGGGTGGTTTTCAAAACAGTGCAAACATACACAAATCACAACACACTTCTTAATTTGTTCCTCTTTGTTGTCACGTGTTGCTAAGAGACTGTCTTTTTCAGGGCTCAAATACACAGATTTTTTCCACATTTAGAAAATAGGCATACTTGCAAAGAAGCCTCAAAAAGGCAGCCAGTTAGAGGTAGAAATTTATTTGGTAATTACCAACCCACATTTCTCCAAACAACTTCCTGAAACATATTACTGAATGCCTGTATGACTCATGGAAACTTCAAAATTGATCATCTCTGGCTCTGTGGCAATCTGCTTTCTTAATTTACATACATTAAAGTTTGTGTACCCCTCTACTCCTTACTGAAGGGAAACAGGAAAGTCAACCTTCCACTGAAAGAGAAGCAGCCGTCCACTGGGTTCAGACACTGGGAAGGCCACTGAAAGGCTCGTGTACATCAAGATTTCTCATGAGTGGTTAGGGGATGTTGATCACTCTTAGGGATAAACTGTAATCAAAGATCAGTATGTGAAGCCGGGAACAATAGCATATATTAACAGTAATACGTGTTATTACAGTCATATTCTAGTTCCTTAATTTATACAGTATGTTATTAAACAGATATATCATAGCATAATGGTATCACAAAAGACTACTTTTTCCCTTAAAACTCCTAGGTGCACTTTTGTATGTATTTTTTTATTAGTTATCTGACAGCCTGGGGAAAGAAACAAAAAGGCGATAGGTGCCCATGACAACTGGTGATCAAAAAGCCCAACAAAAGCTGGGCGTGGTGGCTCACACCTATAATACCAGACACTTGGGAGGCCAAGGTGGGAGGACCACTTGAGGCCAGGAGTTTGAGATCAGCCTAGGCAACATAGAGAGACCCCCATCCCTAAAAACACTAAAAAAAATTAAAAATTTAAACTCAATATAACTGAAACTGATGGTAAATCAATGAGGAAATGGCTAAGTTTACAAAAGTCTGACTGACAAACCTCAGAGACGCACCCCTCTCTTTAAAAAGGATGCACTTTGACATTTTAAAATATCTATGTGCATAGTTATTAAAGAGCTTTTATATGGGCCCCTTAACTAACAGCAGAGAACCGTAGGGACAGGCCAGCTTTGCTGAGACAGATACACAGGCTCTATTTGTTTGCAAAGAAACACAACTGAACTCAACTATAAAGACAACAAAGCTCAAACAGCCTCAGTCCTCACTAGGGTTTCCTGCCAGCCCAACCCCATACGTTTGTAAAGCATTACAGTAACTTTGGAGAGTAGGACTAAAGTAGTCTAGGCTTGCAACAGGCAATGTTTATGTTCACTCCAAATTGATATGTTGAAATCCTAACCTCCAATGCAATGGTATTACGAAGGTGAGGTGAGGGTGGTGCCCTCACAAATGGGATTACTGCCCTCATAAAAGAGACCCTAGAGAGCTCCCTCACCCTCTTTCAGCCATGTAGGACACAATAGGAAGTCTGCAGTTTACAACCTGGGAGAAGGCCCATGCCAGCACCCTGATCACAGACTGCCAGCCTCCAATACTGTGAGAAATTTCTGTTGTTTATAAGCACCCAGTCTGTGATATTTTGTTATACCAGCTCAAATGGACTAACACAGAGCTGTAGTCTCAGTTCTGCCACTCAGGCAAGCCATTTAGTTTCTCTGAATACTGACTTCCTCATTTGGATAAGAAGGAAAGGACTCATTGTTCAATTCCCACCTATGAGTGAGAACATGCGGTGTTTGGTTTTCTGTCCTTGCGATAGTTTGCTGAGAATGATCGTTTCCAGCTTCATCCATGTCCTTACAAAGGACATGAACACTTGGACACAGGAAGGGGGACATCACACACAGGGGCCTGTTGCGGGGTGGGGTAGGGGGGAGGGATAGTATTAGGAGATATACCTAATGTAAATGATGAGTTAATGGGTGCAGCACACCAACATGGCACATGTATACATATGTAACAAACCTGCACGTTGTGCACATGTACCCTAGAACTTAAAATGTAATAATAATAATAAAGAAAGAAGGGAAGAAGAAATGGGAATTTGCTTACCAGTAGTTAAAAAAAAAAAAAAGGAAAGGACTACGTGGAAAGGAATGGGGGTGGAGGAGGTACTAACATCTTCTGAGCATCTCCTACAGGCCAACATTGTCCTCATACCATCTAACCTAATCCACATACTAATTCCTGATTTTACAAAAAGGGAAGCCAGGCCAGGGGAGGAAACTGCTCAGTGTCACAGGGGACATAGTACAGATAGGACTTAAGCCCTGGTGTCTGGTTTCAAGGCTATACCCAATTGCTATGCTGACCTTACACATTCTGTTTCCAGAGTTCAAGGACTAATTTGAGCATGCCTTTCTCCATGCCCCTACATATTTCTATTTCCATGTGCTATGATATAATTTCCAAGTCACATCTGAGATCTCACCCTCTCTAAACTCTCTGGTCTTTCCCCCTTACTGCCACCACCACTTAAACCCAGACAAGCTCTGGGAACATAGAGAACTTGGAGAGTCATCCGCCTCTATTTCCATGTAACCGGATACATTTTTGCATCATGTAGTTTGCTCAGAACACAGCAGAGATTCTAGTCCTGCAAGTTTGGTGCCTTCTAATCACAGCAAAGAGCATTCTGTTGCACAATGAATATTAGTATTCACTGATACCATATGTTCCCAGTGGGCAACAGCCAATCACTTTTTCAAAACCCTTGGGAGGTGAGCTTACATTTACAATGAAGAAATGAAAATTATCATCAACCAAATCCAATTAATTCTCATATTTCTATTTTTAAGTTTCTTGAATTGGAGGAAAAGATTGAATATCATTAATAATGGAACTTACTGTCTAGTTTCATTAAAAGCTTGCCACTTCACAGATGAAATCTGAGGCAAGCCAAAGAGAAATGTTGGCAGTTTGTGCCTTCAGGCAACAGAGGCCTTTTGGGTAAAATTATGTTTTTGTGCTGAGGGGGACTGTCAATAGTACTTGCTCTAAAATTATATACGTCTTTATAGAAATTGCCTCTACAAAAGTGCAATCATATTAATACACACACACTTGCTGTTAAGGCTATCAAGTTAAATTTAAGAAGCAGAGCTATTCTCTAAGTGGGACACATTCTTAACACTCCTAACAGGTAAAGAAAATCCTTCCTATACATGATAGGCAATTAATGACTATTAAAATGCTTTTAGGTGCCATGGTAGGAAGTCCCTGACAGGTAGCTTTGAGCAGAAAGATCCTCTGCTCCAGGCATCCCTGGGGCTTCTGAATGCCATTTGTCCTTGAACCTGCAGGAGGGAAGTGCAAGGAGGACTTGGTTTCAAATGAAGGCAAGCCTCCTTGCCTTCAAGTTCTACCAGCTACTACTTCTGACATTAGCTTCTAAGATTAGAATAAAATGGGATAATAAAACAGAAAACAAATACGAAATAATCCATCCGAAACATGGTTTGCCTACTTTAAAGGGTTCCTCTAAAACCGATTCAGAGGGATGACTAACCAATATATGAAACACTTTAAAATAAAAGCTTTTTGGCCAGGCGCGGTGGCCCATGCCTGTAATCCCAGCACTTTGGGACACTGAGGTGGGCAGATCACGAGGTCAGGAGTTCCAGACCAGCCTGTCCAACATGGCGAAACCCCATCTCTACTAAAAATACAAAAATTAGCCGGGCGTGGTGGTGGGCATCCCAGCTACTTGGGAAGCTGAGGCAGGAGAATCACTTGAACCCGGGAGGCGGAGGTTGCAGTGAGCCGAGATCGCACCATTGCACTGCAGCCTGGGCAAAAGAGCAAGACTCCAACTCAAAAAAAATAATAATAATAAAATAAAAAAATAATAAAAATAAAAGCTTTTAAAAAAATTTAGGATTTTTAAAACAGTTTACAAAGTTGAGATACTTTAGCACTGTTTGTGACTGCCCAACACTGGAACATTTTCCAGACAAAGCTCTGGATCCCAGGACTCAGCCTTCTTCAGCACAGCCGGATAAGGCTCTCATGGGGTCCCCCCGCCCCTGGGGGTAGCCTACCTGAGTCAAAATCCTGACTCTTCCCCTTGTTGGCTGAGGCCTTGGACAAGTCAATTAATCTCTAAGGGTCCATTCTTCTTCTACATGGTGACAATCCTGACTTTGAATTACTTCAATGATTAATTAAAATAATATATATATAACCCTTGGCCCAATGCCTGGCATATACTGAAGGGCTCAATAATAGGTTGAGGCTCTCATGACTGTAATAATTATGAGTAGTACTAAGAAAGATAGTGGAAATAGTTGCAGTGAGGCCCTACTCTAGATGGAGGGCCCACTTGTGATTTGAAACATCCAGCCACAGTTTAGACAATCATACAGGCCTATCTCCTATGGCAAATGGAATACTGCCCCATCAAATGGGTTGAAGTAATACCACTAGACTAAGTATTTGATCACTGCTTTTTTACAAGGTACTTAGGTAGTACTCAAATTGCTGGTTTTCGGAGGACACAATTATATTGCCCAATATGGACAACTCACTATGTGAGTTGTCACCCCCTCCTGAGACACATGGACAGAAAAGGTAATACACTGGCAAGAGTCCAGCTTTATGGCCACTGCATTCAGACATTACCAGATTCCAAGTTTTTCCCATTTGAAGTAGCTGGTGCAGTTCATTTCTTTAGACATGCCTCCATCCACATCAAGTCTGAAAGCTTCTTTAATGCTTTTAAGATTAAGATAAAACAGCTGGTGAAGGGGTGGAAGCGTGTCAGTGGCAAAAACTCTAAAAGGAGAACACAGAGCTTGGCTAAAGACAAAGCAACAGGAAGTCAAGCACATGCACCGTCCAGAAATACCCTGAAATGTTATTTTAAGACTTCCACCCGCGATGCAATCTCATCCTCCATATTTTAATGCTTTTGTGATATTTGAAGGAAGGGACAGGAAAATAACAGTGATGAATAAAATTAATTCTGGTTAAGTAACAACTAGGCCTGAGGGCCAGGTGTCCCTTAACCACTGAGCACAAGAACTCTGATTTTAGATACACTCAGACAGAAAATGATGGAAAATATCCACCCACCGCCAATTCCTTCAATGGCAGAAAACATAAGACACGAATAATCAACTTTACTTAAGATTTGCAAACCTTATGTGTACTAAGTAACCAGTACTGTGTCTAGTTGCCATGGGGTGGGGGAGTGGGGTGGGGGTCTAAAAGAATTGAACATTTCAATAAATGTTATTCAATAACTAGGTTATATATGAACATTCAGTCAAAATATATTTGTAAGGGAGCCTTCAGTTTCTAGAAGAGAACTGAGAAATAGGAAGGCGGCTGCAAAATTTGGTGTACACTGATGTTCATATTTAATCTAATTAATGGGTAATACATTTCTGAAAGGGTCGATTTATTTTTTTAGAGTCACCCTGTAACAGCAAATCTTAGTGACTGATGAAACCTCATACCATAAAAAGAACAGGATAGAGAAACATAATACAAAGTCGAAATGGTTAAGGCTGTCATATTGCCTTCACTTCAAAGGAATTACATTCGCTGTTGGTATTTCTTGTAGGGAACTGAGATACCATTGAAGAAGCCTTCAAAAAGGCTACATTACATAAAGCATTAAAACAAAAAAGTAATCTAGTAACAAAAAGGCCCACAAACAGAGCTGTGGGGTACAAAATTAGTTCTTCGTAATTTTTTTTTTTCTTTGAGAAAGAGTCTCACTCTGTTGCCCAGGCTGGAGTGCAGTGGCGTGATCTTGGCTCACTGCAACCTCCACCTCCCAGGCTCAAGCAATCCTCCCACCTCAGCCTCTGAGTAGCAGGGACCGTAGGAACACATCATGATGCTTGGCTAATTTTCTTTTATTTTTTGTAGAGATGGGCTTTCTCCATATTGCCCAGGCTGACCTCTAACTCCTTGTAAATATTTCTTATAGATCAGTGAACACAATGCCATATTTTCTTACAATGCTGCACCCGACGGCTTCATGGGCCCTTCTAAGAAACGAAGAAATTGACCAGTAGACAGAACTGTGCCATATGTTTTGTTATGAGATATGGGCAAAAGGACTGCTGTCAGATGCCAGGCAATGAAAGTAAAGGCAGGAGGAATTTCCACCCTTGAAGTGAAATAAAGACATTTTAAAGCTACGGAGGTTGGTGTGAGCTATTCAGAGGTCACCAGGACCATCAGCATGTGGACTGTGTCACAGTTAAGTCTGCAATGTCTTCTTTTCCTTATTAGTATATAAAATAGTAGCGTGCCCAAAATCAGTATCTTAGTATATGAAATATTAATTTCTTAGAAAAAATCAGGGCAAACCTATAAGCTTTAAAGGTCATTTTTTTTTCAGCTCTGACCTAGATGTAGCCTAACAGCCACAGCAGCCTTTTCCCACGCCAGCAGCACTCACTCCTAATAACAGGGATATTGGCTAAGAGGGGGCTTCAGAGCCAGTCCCTCTAGGTTAAAATTCCAGCTCTGCCACTGACTCATGGTGTGACCCTAAACAAGCTAGTTCTCTCTCCTGGGCTTCAATTTCTTCATCTGTGACAAAGATAACAGTACCCATCTCATAGGGTTGTTACAACAATTAAATGAGACAGTATTGGCAGAGAGCTCAGAACAGTATCTTACACAGTGAGCATCATGTAAGTAATTGTTAAATAAAACTAGCACCTAGATTTTGGTGTCAAACTGTTCTCCAGAGAAAGAAGCCAGGGTTTCTTAGAGGGTAGTTCCATATCTTGGGGTGGGGAAAGTTAAGGATTGGCAAGGCTCAACGTGTGGCTAGTAGGAAGGTAGAAGATGTTCATGGAGCTCAGGGGTAGTGATGAAAAGACAAATCACTGGCCAAGATGGGACAATGTGGGCATCAAAAATAGTAAGGCCATCTAAATGTGAAAGACATGATTTCATGATATCCCACACATGAAAAAGTTAATATAAAGCACACAATGAGGTGTTATCATACAAAAGAAAGGAGGAGAGTATCCATTCCACTTTATTTTAATAAATGGAAGAGTGCTAGGTGTTTTGTTTCTTCTATTAAATATTTATCCGTTTAAGTAGAGAAGAATGAACATCAGGAACTTAGTAATACTAGTCCTCGGTAAGACAGAGTAGACCAATAACAGGAAGGCTTTAACATACTTAAAAACCAGGGGGAAAGAAAATCGAAGTGTGTCAAGATGATGAATTCGCTAAATGTTCTAAGAGGTGCATTAACCACAGACTTCATCCCTCATATCCTAGGAGATAATACCCCTTACATGTCTTACTAATGGAGATAGTAATAGATCATATGGGAGCTTCCATATGATGATGCAAAGAACCAGGCAAAGATTAGGAGGACAGGACAATGGACTATGAGATGCCAGCCAAGCAAAACTTGGAAAAGAAAACATTCTGGGAGAAGCACCATGCTGCAAAAAAACTAGAACTTGTGTGGAAAGTATAACTCCAAAATCTTACTGCTGTAACAAATGGTGGACAAATATAAAATGGAGCCTAGCCAGATGACCAGTGGCTTGGATTTGATGAAGCTAGAGATGGCCAAAAATAACTAGATCAGTTATCAGCTGGTCAGACTATCTTTCTGGCTCCAATAAAGTTTCTGTAATTGTGGCAATGTACTAGTACTATATTACTGTAGAAAAGTCTCAAAATGCACATTGCTCTAACACTGGACACTATCAAAATATATGTTGCTACAAACTTAGGAAAGTAAACAGACAAGTTTAAGAACAACAAATGAACCACCATGGCATTGGTATTTTACAACAGCTTTAAGTATGTTTTATGTTTCATAATCACTGGATCTTTGTGTGCTGTTTCCAGTGTCAGGGGGCTCAAAAGAATCAACATTGCAGTTTAAGTTGTTAAAAGAGTTAAGTCAGTAATCCATGTTCAAACAGATTTCAGAAATTGATTTTCAAAGTTTGATTTTAGATACAAATGTAATAGTTTGAGCGCTAAATCACAAATAGTAGCAGGTGCTTCTCTCTATGAACAAAAACCCCTAGAATATTAAAGAATACATAAAGTGGGTCACCAACAGGATGTCCAGAGGAGTAAACTGTATTTCTCCACATAAAAGACTATTCAGAAGCACAGTTATCCACTTCTTCCATCACCATGACCCCAAGGGAAACAAAAGGTAGAGGCAACAATAGAAGAAGATATGAGATACAAATGCTACACAGTTGATAAGAGTTCTTCCATATTAAAAGTAGGACAGGGGGATAATGGGAAATGAACTACAATAGAACCTGGCTTCAGTTTGTTGTATAAATCCAATCAGACATGTATAGCGTAACAACACGTTCCTTCTGTTATAGCTTTGAAATAAAACGAATCTGAAATGATGAAGAATATAAATGTGTCTAGAACAATGAAATACAATGGTGAAGTTTCAGATGTGGAGAGGGGTGAAAATGGAGCTGAGAAATATTCTCAAGATTCCACTGACCCATTTCCCCTACAGGGATTAAATCAAACAAGATCGATCACCTCCAAATCTTTGGGTTTATCCCTGACAACTACTCTCCTGGCAAATTTAATGTTTTTCTTTTTGAAAGGCTGATATTATTATTTCTACAATTCTTTCTCCCTGTTCTTCCCACCCCCCATCTAAGACGTGCAATCTAAATGCTCACTCATGGGAGAAAGGCAACAAAGCAAATGGCACTCACTGAGCACCAGCATGTGCCAGGCACTGCAGAGGGAGATTCCCATGATCATTACATTTCATCATCACGAGTCTTGGGAGCCGGATATTATTACCCTACTTTTAGTAATGGAGAAAATGGAGTTCTGCAGAAATGAGCAAATTGCGCAAGGACATCAGTGCAGTTTGAGTGTTCAGACCTGTGTTCAGGTTTGCCACCAAACCCTGCAGGCTCTTCCACTGTCCCATGCTGCCTTTGGGTTCTCTGCCCCACTCTTTTTACTGGGACTGCCTGTCAGCGGTTCTTTCTCAAATGAATTGCCAAGTCAAAAACCTCAACTCTGAAACTCAGTTCCCAAAAAAGCAACATAAAAATGTTCTAGTCTAAGTCTCCTTTGTTTATCCAGTAAGTACTTGTTACACAGAAGGCTGTATCATTCCAGCCTGAATCTCAGTAGTGCTCTGTGTGACCTGGAGAATTTAAACGTGTACCTGTACCAAAAAGAGGAACTCATCCTAAGTTTTCTACTAGTCACACATGTGTGACAAGCTCTCCATACCAGCCTGCACTTCAGTTTCAGATCTGGAAAAAGGTGCCTAACAACCAATGCAGCTCCCAGAGGCTGACAGAAAGAGTACCCTTCTCCCCCTCATGGCTGTCCTTGTAATGCTCTCTCTACATTCAGAACAGAGTGTAAAGGCTTTAAAACCAGCCTCTGAAGCTATCAGGGCAACATCAATTAAGATCATTTTTAAAAGCTCAAGGCAGAAAAGAAATTAACATTCCCTTTATTTTAAAATGTAGTACACAAGATTAAAAAGTATTGACGATGAGTACAGGACAATCTCCTTATTGACTTGCTTACAATCAAAATCATGCACGCATGACAGGTCATTAGAAATTGAGTTTTGCAGCTGGGTGCGGTGGCTCATGCCTATAATCCCAGCACTTTGGGAGGCCAAGGGTGGGCGGATCACCTGAGGCCAGGAGTTCGAGACCAGCCATGGTGAAACCCCATCTCTACTAAAAGTACAAAAATTAGCTGGGCGTGATGGTGGGCGCCTGTAATCCCAGCTACTTAGGAGGCTGAGGCAGGAGAATCGCTTGAACCCGAGAGATGGAGGTTGCAGTGAGCTGAGGTCGTGCCACTGCACTCCAGCCTGGGTGACAAGAGCGAGACTCCGTCTCAAAAAAAAAAAAAAGGAAAAAAAAGAAAGAAAGAAAGAAAGAAATTGAGTTTTGCTTATTTTTATTTTATTTTTAAAATCCTACCCAAGGAAAGCATATTTTTACTAACCAAAAGTTATTTACCATCTGCACTCTGAATGTTATGCAAGTGGAGAAAACTAACCAAGAATGGCACATAAGGTTGAGTAGAAGTCCACGGCACAAATATGCTGGCTGAGGGGCCAAAGTGTGGTTTGTATCATAGTAGGGGCTGCAACCACCTGAAGGAATGGACTCCTGTTAAGTGCCAAGTTTATGCTAGGGCAAGGAATAAATGGGTAACAAAAGAGATGCAGACCTTAACCCGAAGGAGCCTCCAGTAGAGTGGGTAGATATTAAACAAATAATTACAAATTACTATGGACCACATTTTCTCAACTCTAAGAAAAACATTTTCCCTTATCTATTTAATCCTCACATGCACCTTATCAGTTATGACTAATCCCTGGCTTACAGATGAGAAAACTGGCATTAACTATCTGCTTAAAGGGGTGGATTTGGGATTGGAACTTGGGCCAATGGACTCTGGAGACCATTCCTTTAAGGACAACACTACACCAGTTCCCACCAGTCCCCCACCCCCACCCTATCCCCTGGGCTTCTTAACTATTAGAAAATGGAACCACTATTCACCAAGTTTCTCAGGCTGAAAATCCGGAATTATCTTTGACTCCTCTTTTTCTCACTCAGTTCACCAATCAATCCTGTCATCTTTCCTTTCAAACTATATCCAGAATCCTACTGCATTTTATTCCTTCCACTACTATCATCCTGGCCCAAACTGACATCATCTTATACCCGGAGTAACGCAAAAGCTTTCAACTGCTTTTCCTGCTTTTGCCCCTGCTAGCTACAATTTACCTCCCACATGGTGGCCAAAGCCATCGTTCTAAAACGATTTCCCATGTTCCTCTGCTCAAAACCTCCCACTGACCTTCCATCTCAGCAGCCACTGGCCTCAGCCATCTGATCTCCTCTGGACCCTCATTTCCTATCTCCCTCTCCTTTGTTCCCTTCTCCCCAGCCACCCTCACCTCCCTGCTGGTCCTCAAACACAACAAGCATATCCCAATCTTGGTGTCCTTGCACATCTGATTTCTGCTGGCCAGCACACTCTTAAGCCCCCATCTGTTGATGTATGTCACTCTCTGATTTCACTCAGGTCAACAACTAACCTCCCTAGAGGGCTCTTCTCTGACACTCTCTGTGAAGGAGCATGGCCCTCTTTTTTGTCTGTCTCATTCTTTGGACTCTTCCCTGCACTTACAGGCAGCTGTCATCACACTACATATTTATTTGCAAATTATCTGCTTCACCCACTAGAATAGAGGCTGTCTGTGGGCAGAGACTGCTTTGCTCACCATTTACCCAGCACTTAAAACATCACCTTCGCACATGGCAGTGAACAAAAGAATGCGTCTCAAAGTATTATTAAAGCAAGTCAGTAGTGTGTATTATAATGAATACCATTGTGGAATTGAAGAATGACATAATTATAATAGCAACTATTGTGCTGAAGATTACGGAGGTTTTAATAACATTAATTGCAGAGAGGTGGTAATTTATCCTGGGGTTCAGAAATGGCCTCGAGGAAGGGCTATTGAAGTTGAAACCTGAGGCTAAGCAGGAGTTAACCAGGTAGAGTGGTGGGGAGGCCATTCTCCACAGATGAACCAGTATGCACGAAAAGCCTGGAGTGGAGAAGAAACATGACAGCAGGTTGGAGAAAATGCAAAAGAATGAGCGTGGATGGAGCACAGGAGAGAGGGGAGGATGGAAGGGAATCGGAAAGAGACAAGACCATACGAGGTGCTGTGGGCCACATTATCAAACTGTGATTAAGTGAATACATTGGGATGCCTATGTCTATTTATATTAATCAGTTTAAGATGTGCCTATTCATATTCTTTTGTAGTTCAGGAAAAGTTTGAATAACCTAAAGATTATCAGTCCCTCAAAAGAACTTTTCAGTGACATAACCAGGGGCAGGTATTGGCAGGAGGGCATTCAAAGAGAGAAAGATACTAATTCTTTGGACATTTTCTCTATTTCTTTTTTTTTAATGAAGCAATATATTTAAGTCAATTGTATAAAAATAATTTAGCACATTGGATTCAGAAATCTGATGCCTGTGATGACAATTTTTAGAGAAAATTCCTTTTATGTCTATATCCTTTTGACTTATGGCACTTTATCCAGGCTAACACACCATGACTGAGAGAATTAGCTGATGAAGGAAGGGCTTAGCAGTTGCTTAGAGATATCTCTTGATAAGAAAAATGGTCACCACCTCCTGCCTGTCCCATGCATTAACAACTGTTATCTCCCTCTAGCAATACTCGTTTTATCTGAAGAATCAGACCAAGCCATTGGAGCACCAGCCAGCAAATCTGAGGTATACAAAGCAGCTGCCGGCAAGGAAGCTTACTCTAGTTCAGAATACAAAGTACTCACAGGTGAAATGTTAAATAATAACGGAAGGTTTAAATAAAGATTCATGATAAAAACTAAAAAAATTATGTAAATATTTGAGCACCTACAATGTGGCAGGCTCCGCAAACTGGGAACAAAAACAAGAGAATGTGGGACAGGAAATCTCCAGTGGCCATGAAATCTCACCACCACTACCTACTTCCCAAGGCCTAGAAAGCAGATCAGCTAAAAACCTGAAAAGCTAGAAGTAATATAAATTACTGGTATTCTTCAGGGGGTCTAATGATATCTGTATCAGATATGTGGTCCCTACACGGCACTCCAAAGTCTGAGTGGGGCTAGCAAAAATTGAGCAGAGTGGCACTGTGATCATCAGAAAGATATTTCCCCCAACAATGTGACAATATCTGAAATTATGAGTTTGTCAAATTTTTAAACCCTACGAGGTAAAAGTTCTCCTTAATGTCCCAAAAGGCAATTTTTACTTTAACACATTTTTAAATTAAAGGTAGAGCTCAAAACTGTTAGTTTTTCTTGCATATCAGATTTCCAAGAAATATGTTTGTTATCTTGTACAATTCATTTACTGACCTTAATGACCTAAATGTACGAGTCAGCATTACCTGACAAGTCCGTTTGGAGATCTTATAGTGTGTGAGGGCACCCATCCTCCAGTCCCCAGCTCCTCTTGAGCCTCATCTTTCAACCCCAGCATTTACTTATTTCTGAGCCTTTGCACATCAGTTTCTACTTTCAGAGAATGGGTTGGCTGATTCCTGCTAATCATTCATCCTTCAGGTCCTAGCTTTGCCTGTGCACTCTGCAAGGGCAGGCACCACGCTTTCCCTCTACTGCATGCCCATCATCTACTCCATCACCTGTCACAAAGTAGGATAGATGTCTAACAAATTTTGTTTGAAGAAATGAACCACTGTCATCTCCCCAAGAAAACTTCCCCCAAACCAGAACACTGGTTAGGTAGCCCTCTCATCCTGTCCCTCACACATGTGTACTCCAATGACACCCCTTATCGCCTGATCCTTAGGTTGCTTATCTCCTTTGCTAGATTTAATTCTCAAAGCCTCAGGTCTTGTCTTGGTTCTTGTTAAATCCCAGAGTCTTCACAACAGTTGGCAACATTTGCTGATATTCCTTATTAAATCTTTGAGGAACTCACCTGTTTCCCCCTTTCAATTAAAAAAGAAAAAGATGGCATCCATTTCACAATACTCTTGAGCCTACAACGCAAAAAAGTGGTGATTATATGAAAGGACTCTAATTAGAAATTCAGATAACATAGTGAAAAACTACTTATGAAGCTAACAACATTCATTTAGCAGAAAAAATTATTTCTGCACAGTCCCAACTTACTGCCTAGGACAGTAAAATCTAGAACCACCTCCATTCCCCAAACAACCACTAACTTTACTTTTCTAAGTACTGATAAAACTTGCGGGCTATATTATGGTGGCAGTAACAGAGGTTCATTTTTCATTCACTCTACGCGTCCATTTCAGGTTGGCTCCGTGTCTCTTCTCTCAGGGAGGACAAGGCTTCCACAATCTGGAGGGTCACCCCTTGCTGAGGCAGGAGTAGTAGGAGGGGAAGAGCAGTGTGCCCAGGAGGAGGAGACTTGAAGTTGACAATTGGTGAGCAGCATCTTAATGGCCATCACACGAGATTTGGCAGAAATGTACACAATGTGCAAGAGTAGTTAACCTTCTACTATGACATCCCAGAAGGTAAGTCTGAATCAATATACAGACTCAATCTGTTTTTTGCTTTTCAAAGCTAATAAGACAAACGCAGGTATTAACTCACTACAGGGCAATTAACCAAAAAAAGAATCCACCACAATGTAATTGGACAAGGGAACATATCCATACTCCCAGAGTACCTACAAGAGAATTTTATTAACAGACTGACGTAGCTCTAGAAACTAAAAGCAGCTTTGTTCCCCAGCTGTTCCTAGGTATTGACACAGTGAAGCCTCAGCATTATCCAACTGCTTCCACCTGGCACTGTCAAAAACCATTAGTTTGTAGATGATTCCACAGGCACGGAGTATCCACCATGTCCTTTACAGCTACTATAATTTATACTCACATTTTGAACAAATATAAATGCAGGCTCATGCAAAGCATATGGTATGGGCAGGCAGAGTGAAGGAATGATCACAGCAGAAGGGAACCCACGGAGAGCTTAAGGGAGAAGCAAGGCTGTAGGTAAATTCAAGTTCCAAAGAAAGTGATATGGATAAAATTGTTAAAGAAGATGGGGAAGAAAGGGAGGAAATGTTCTAGAAAGCTTGGGGAACATCAGTATTTAAGGGAGATTTGAGAAGAAAAGGGAATGTGGTGAGAAAACTAGAAAAAGAACCTGAAGGAGTCCCCAGAAGTTACAGGATAAAAGACTTCGTGGACTAGAGAGTGAGCAGCGACAATTACTGTTGCGGTGAGGATGTGGAAGATGCGCACATTTTCAAAGTGACCATCTGCACCTAGAAGGTCACTACCGGTGAGCGTTTTCCTAAGTAGCACTGAAGTGGAAGCAATGCATGGAGAGCACCCCACAGTTTCCCAGGCGCATCCTACGCTGCCCTTCCATGCACCCACACTCGTTTTCCTTTCCAGCCCTCCACTGTCTGGCTGGCTGCTTTATGGTTCAGCTCCTGACTCATGTCCCGGGGAAGCCTTCCTACAGTGGCTTGTTCGGCTGGATGGGACTCCTGCTAGACAACTTCAGGAAAAGAGGTTTGTCTTGTCTTTGTGTACTTGGCACCCAGACAAGTTTTTGACAAAGTAAGCATTCAGTATACTGGTTTTTTTGGGGTTCTTTTTTGATGGGACAGAGCCTCACTCAGTGGTCCAGGCTGGCGTGCAGTGGTGCCATCTCGGCTCACTGCAACCTCTGCCTCCCGGGTTCAAGCGATTCTCCTGCCCCAGCCTCCTGAGTAGCTGGGATTATACGCATGCACCACCATGCCTGGCTAATTTTGTATTTTTAGTAGAGATGGGATTTTACCATGTTGGCCAGGCTGGTCTTGAACTTCTGACCTCAAGTGACCCGCTGGCCTCAGCCTCCCAAAGTGCTGGGATTACAGGCGTGAGCAACCATGCCTGGCCCAATATACATTTCTATAAGGAAGGAAATAAAGGAGTGCTATAGTTTGGTTTGTCCCCACCAAGTCTCAGGTTGAAATCTGATCCCCAATGTTGAAATTGGAGCCTAGTGCGAGGTGTTTGGGTCATGGAGTCAAATCTCTCAAGAATGGCTTGGTGCATCTTCATGGCAATGAGTGAGTTCTGACTCTATTAGTTCCTGAGAGCTGGTTGTTATAAGGAGCTTGGCACCTCCTTTCCTCTCTTGCCATGTGACCTCTGCACATGCTGGCTGTCCTTTGCCTTCAACCGTGAGTGGAAGTAGCCAGAGGCTTTCGCCAGATGCCCAATCTTCCAGCCAGAAGAATCATGAGCCAAATAAACGTTTTTTCTTTAGAAATTACCTAGCCTTTGGTATTCCTTTACAGCAACACAAACTAAGACAAGGAGGGGAAGATTTTCTTAAAAAGGGAGCAATAGTACACACAGTAACTTGAAGGGGTGATGCAGCCTGGAAGAGGAAGTGTGTTGTTTTACCCAATAACAATGACTTAGCACATCTGTGGGAGAGGGAAGGTGATGGAGGGTTAAAGACACAGGACGCTAGGACAACAAATGAAAGAAATGGAAGACACAAGTGTGCTGTGTGGAGTGTTAACATTTAGCCTTCTCCATTATCATTCAAGAGGAAGACAATACTGGAAGGTCTTCCAATGACAATTATATGCATCAGCCTAGAAGTGACACTTCATTTATGCTCAAATATATTGGCCAGAACTAGTCACATGGACTCATCTACCTACAAAGGGAGCAGAGAAGTGTAAGCCTCCCATGTGCCCACATGGAGAAAGAAGGGTATGCGCTAGATGTCGCTAACATCTCTCTTCCTTATTCCCAAACAGTCCCACAATCTATTAGCTTTACTATCTAGAAAGCCTCCAACAATGCCTCTTCTCCAACTCACCATTGTACCTCACCCTTCATCTGTTTCACTCCCATATCTGCTACTTTTCCCAAACATAAACCTCATGTCATTCCCAATACTTGCTTACTAAAAAAAATTCTTTGTGGATGCTCACTGCTTATGATGTAAATAAAGTTCCTTATGATGACATACAAGGGCCTTCACAATCTTATGCAAACCTACCTCTTCAGCCCTGTCCCTGCCTCTATGCAGTTTTTGTTTTTTGTGTTGTTGTTAAGAGTTAGTGCCTTCTGGACTCTTACTTTGATAATTTTTAACTGCAATGAGTTAGAAATCTCAGGACAAAAGAAACTTGGCTTAGGGTTTCAGTGGCTCTTTATTTCTTGGCATATGTGGTGAGTACCTGCAGCGCCTGCAGCCCTCTGCCTCATGCGGGACCTTCAGGAGTTCTGCTGTCTGCTCCAGCACTGGCTCTGCTCCCTGCATGGTTCAATCAGGAATGGTTGGAGGGCTTTGGGCACAGCTGTAGCAGAGTTTGTGCAGGAAACGTCCAGGTGATCAAACCAGCAAATGAGGGATTATTACCTTTTCTGTAGCAAAAATTGTGGTCCTTAGTGAATTCACCTGGGACCTCCATCCATGACAAATCCCAGGTTTTACCTGAGAAGGAAAGTCCCTCCCACTTCCCCTTCAATCCTGATACATTGCATACAGGTGTACCCAAGAGCAGCCCAGCAAGAGTCCTAAATACAGAGGCATCATTCAGACATGATTGAAGGGAATCACCAATCCTACAGAGAGGTTCCAGAGGACATGCCTGGCAGACCTAAAGAGCAGTCAAATGTTACCAGCACCAACTCTTTCTGTAAGAAGGGAGAATCATTGCATGTCTAGTGTCAGGTGGTTCAGGCTCCACGTGGGGATTCTGACAGGCCTACAAATAGTCACAAAAGATTTTTCTAATTCCCAGAAATAGCCACTTTCAAACCGTCATGACCTTCCTCATGCTGCTGTCTCCCTCATGTGCCTCCTCTACACAACACCTGTTCCTCCAGGGTTCGAACAGTCAGCTTTGCTCACCCCTTCCCATTTTCTCCAAACTTAGAATTAACCAGCCTGTGCCCATTTGCTGGGTTCCCATCACATTTGATCAATTCCTTCATCACAGTAGCTTATTATATTATAGTTATACACACAATGTCTCCCCTGCTAACTTGTGAACCCCTTGAAAATAGAAAATATATTTTTTAACCTTCAGAGCCTTCCTTACACTCCATGAGGAGGTTTAATAAATGTTAGCTGACTGAAAACTGAGTTAACTTAATGGTTTTCTGTTAACCTAGCTGAAATAGTCTTAAGTTTTACTTGTAACTAATATGGCTTGCTAAATATGGGCATTGTTGATCATACATTATTTTCTTTAATAAACAATTTTAACTATCAAACCATTTAATAACATAACACAATCTAAACATCTTCTGTTTTGGTATCTGTCTCATAATATAGTCTGAAAAGTGTGAATGTTAGGTAGAGATGGTTCATCTTTAAGTCTATAAGTACCTAACCAATGATATTTACTGAATAGAATAAACTATTTAGATTCCTAACAGAGCTGCAAAACTGGCTTTACTGATGAGGTAAATCACTGCTTTGAGATATAGTAAAAATAAATATATCTCAGGAAAAGATATGTACTTAAGTGCAAACACCAAGAGTATTTTTTTTTTTTTTGGTGACAAAAAAATTACTTGAGCATACTGTTTTAAATGAATTGTACTTAAATCAGAAGAACTCTACTATAGAAATGGATGCTGAAGCAGTTCTGGTATAAATGGAGTTACTGAAAAGTAATAAATCAATCCTTGAAGAATATTCAAAAGCACATTAGGGAGGAAGCTGATGTAGGCAGAGTCCCAGTCATTCATCCTTAGCCACTTAACCCTGATGACCTTCAAGGAGCTATTGATGCTAGCTGTCGGTCGCTTAACATCTGAAATGGACAGACCACTAGTTACCCTCTACTTTAAAAAAAAAAAAAAAGTAGCATGTGAAAGTTCAACTTACAAAGAACCAATACTGATTAACAGTACCATTCTGAACATTATGAAAATGTCTTGCACTGACATAGGTCACAAAGCAAGCTTCCTGGTGCTTTTAAAATGTAATTTGACTTATGCGAATTTTCAAAACCAAACCTCAAGCAAGCCTCTGCGTCCTTTACTCAGGTCAGAGATGCTGAGAGCAGTACAGTGACACATGGCTGCAGGGCCACGTATAAGTACAAAGTATTGATTAAAATTACATCAAGTGCAGCTGCTTTCTGCAGCAATTTAACGGCCAAAGTGGGAGAACATTAGCTCTGTGCCAAGTGGCAGCACAATTCTGACAGCCATGTAGATGTCCTCAGGTCACCCACCTACAGACAACTTGGGGCTAAATGAAAAGGCTGAAATCAGATCTAGTTGTGATCTTCATTTCTTTTTTTCCTGGAAGGGTCAGTAAGAGCTTTCAATTTTACATTTTTTCAACTTTTAGTCGACCCTAATTAGATATCTACATACCTTACAAATTATAATTTGGCTGTAACAGAACCATGTCTCAAAATGGACATTCCAAAGTGGAAGGAAAAGCTTGTCATCACCACCATGATTTTGTTTGCTTCACTGATAAGATTTTGAAGCATATCCCCCTTCCAGGCAAATATTTCAAATCATCCTTTCTGGACAATATAGTAACATATCACATTACTTTAAAAGAATTAGGGGAGAAAAGCCTAAACATTTAGTCTCTTTTAATTCAGGATAGGCTACTGAAGTTTATTTTTATTTTTTGATTTTTTTTCTGGAGACGATATTATAACCTGTGCTTGGTGCTCATTCTTCATGCTGTAAAGGGTGGGGAGAGCAGGATACTGTCCTCTAAGCAAGGGGATTAGTTTCCACTACACCATACTTGGTTTTTCGTGCTGTTAGATTTAGACATTTGTTTCATAAAATCAAATGTAACTAGATTTTCAATTCACTTCCACTTTTTGTTAAAATGCATATTCAGAGATTTTAAGATAAAGCAGACAAGGCAGATGAAAAAATGTTAATTTGTAGTGAAGTATATACAAATATCCCACTGAAAAGTCAGTAGAAATTAAGAAGTACCCAACTTCTCTTATGACACTTACTCCCACAGCACTGTACAGCTGGGAAGGGCTAAGTCGATGACCTAACTTTATGAATATGCAAACTGAGGATTTAAAAAGTGAGGCTACTTGCTGAAGCCACAGGCTGGCTAGGGAAAGAGCCAAGGCTACCTCAAGCTGCCCCTTCAAGTTATTGATCATGGTGCCACCCCAGCACCATGCTACTCCTCTGTCATGCTGTGCATGGGTTCTCAATTTTTCATTAACTTATTTTCCCAAGAAGAGTGTGAGCCTCCCAAGGTTAAAACCTCTGTATCTTTTGCCTCTTAAGACATGTGAAGCATACAGTAAATGCACGATGGTACCAAAATAGGGGCAATTGAAACCTAAATATTAAAGTGAAGCAATAATGCTTTTTAATCAGTATGTCCAGCTCACCAAAACACTACTTTGGTAAAGTACATTAAAGTATATAGCTAACACTTCCCAAAACAATTTTCAATCTAAACATTGATCTTTTCTAACTATTAAATAATGTCACAAGAAATATTAGGAAAGTCCATTTTGAGTATTTTTCCCAGAAAAATGTCACTTTTCAAATTATAGCTTAGCAAAGATTTATCTACAAGGAGGTTCATCCCAGGACTGCTTTCAATAGTAAAAACTTGGCTAACATCAAGGAAAAAAAATGTGTGTTACAACCATAAATAGAATACAATGCAGCTATTAAAAATGATAGAGTAAAATATTTGTTTACATGGGAAGACAGTGACTCCATTTGAAGTGAAAAAACTCATCAGTATGTAGAATTATCGCAGTTGGAAAATAGATATGTACTAATGGGTGCACACAAATTATCAATCGAAGCTAATTACAGGTGATAGAATATATGGATAGTTTATGTTCTAAGTTCCTGACTAACCAATGCCTTCCTCCACTTTGACAGGTTAGTAAACATCTAAAGATAATTTTAAGTTCTTCTCATCCACAGTCAGTGGAGATAGAAATTTTTACAAGAGAAACTTTTGCCAAAGGGTCAAACTCTGCTAGAAAAATAATATTCTCAGCATGAGTTTAATTAAACTTGCAGCTGACATGCATTGTGCCTCTCGGGCAACTTGTAGCACTTTGGAAGGCAAGAAAATAAAACTATTAAAAGACTGTTTTTCAACAAGAAAGAGGACATCAGGGACGTTAAAATAGTGTTCCTGAGGAAGGTGCTACATTTCTGAAACCCAAACAAAATGATCTTGACACTCATCTGAGTATAGTTTGCTGGTAACTCAGGTGATAAAAAATCCAAACCTGTGGGCAGAGAGTCCTAGCCTGTGGTCCAGGCTCCTTGAAGACCTGGAAAGGTAGAAATAGGAGATCTAACCTGTTTTAAATGTTGGGGGGTGGGGGCTGGGGGAGAAGCTAATGACTAACATTGTGGGCAAGAAGTACTCAAGGTTAACAAAGGTTAATCCTTTGCTTTTGGCTGAAATGTTATCAGTTCAATATGATTTTCACTACACCTTCGTGATTAGGAGATATGATGTATCTGGTTAATTTTTTTTTAATAGGAGTAATTTAATGCTTATTTAATACAGCTTGCTGGACAAAATTTTTCACAAGGAATTCATCCAAGAAAATGAAATAATAAAAGGGCTCATGATGTTGAGAAGGTTGGGAACCAGGACTTGAGGAATTTACAGCACAAGTCCTCATGGAGCCCAGAACCAGATACAAATCACATCTGGTGGTCCCTCTGAGGATGGCAAGGCAGGTGGCAGGGCTTCAGGTGGTGTGCAAGGGGCAAAAGGCCAGCGTGGCCAGGTAGTCTGTGTCAGCACTAAACTGATGACAGGGGAATGGGGAGAAGAGGACAGGCAGGGCTTCAAGTATGGGCCCATGTGATTCCCAGCTGAACACCAAGATTAAAAAAAAAAATACATAAATAAACACCAGCTGCTGTAGTCAGAGTTGCCAATTCTTCTCTTCTTCCCATTTGCTGCTGCACTGAGTCACCAGCCCAGTTCTGGACACCTGGTTCTAACAACAGAGCAGCATGGTCCTCTGTGGCATAGCCTCATTGTTAATAATCACAGGGAGGATTGCCAAGAGGGCATCTAATCGCACTCTTTGGCTCCACTCCAAACCATACCTTATGGGGAAACACTGTCGTAAAAGGCTGATAAAATTACTGTTTGTCCCAAATGTATCTTTTAGAGTCCATCCTCATCGGTTACTTATTTACAACAAAATATTATAGCTATTTCCTCTTTTATATTACAAAAAATCCTCTTTTTAAAATTGCTTTTTTTGTTGTTGAGACAGGGTCTCACTCTGTCACCCAAGCTGGAGTGTGGTAGTGTGATCACAGCTCACTGCAGCCTTGACCTGCCTAGTTCAGGTGATCCTCCCACCTCAGCCTCCCAAGTAGCTGGTACCACAGGTGCACCTGACTGAGGTTTTTTTTTTTTTTTTTTTTTTTTTTTTTGTGGAGACTGGGTCTTGCTATGTTGCTCAGGCTGGTCTTGAACTCCTAATCTCAAGTGATCCACCTGCACTGGCCTCCCAAAGTGCTGGGATTATAGGCATGAGCCATGGCACCCGGCATCAAAAAAAAAAAAAAAAGAAAGAAAAAATTCTTAATAGTCCCTTCTTTATTAATGTCAGTTTGGTTTCCCATTCCTGCTTTCACTGGCACCCTCTTATAGGCTATTCATAGTCACTCTACCTTACAATTTGCTTCCTACTGAACATTTACACTCCATCTTTTATTTTTACTGACTGCGTGTAACATAATTTGTCAACATTCACCTTTTCAAAAAGGCATATAATGACTATTAGTACACCATAGCAGACCACTTAAATATAGAAACTCAATAATCTATAGCATTTTTATGTAATTAATTAATTAATTAATTAATTTACGTATTGAGACAGAGTCTCACTCTGTCGCCCAGGCTGGAGTGAAGTAGAGTGATCCTGATTCACTGCAACCTCCGCTTCCCGGGTTCAAGCAATTCTCCTGCCTCAGCGTCCCAAGTAGCTGGGATTACAGGCACCTGCTACACACCCAGCTAGTTTTTGTATTTTTAGTAGAGATGGGGTTTTGCCATGTTGGCCAGGCTGGTCTCAAACTCCTGATCTCAGGTGATCCACCCGCCCGCCTCGGCCTCCCAAAGTCCTAGGATTACAGGCATGAGCCACCACGCCCGTTCATATTTTCATTTAAAAAAAAATCAATTTATCACAAGATTTTTTTCCTTCCTATACTTATACAAAAAAGATCACAGGGTAAAGATGCACCATTTTTTAATAGCTTAAATGTCTATTTATCAACTCCCTGAAAGTACAGTACAGCACACAAGCCACTTTGGTCCTCTCAGCTGGGCAAGTAATTGATCTGTCTGCCCATATCCCTGGGATGATTAATTACACCATGCATCCAGCAAGGCTCCATTAGGCCTGGCTTGTGCAAGCCAGCAATGTAGATGCACACACTCAAGATGGCCACCGCAAGAGACCATGCTGCCAAAGACAAAGGTATGAATGCTACACTGAATGCTGTCACACTTTTTGGCCCCAAAGTTCACTAACTTGAAAGATTCCCATTAAAACTTGACTCTGAAGCAAGTGTGGTGGTGCCCACTCACAATTCCCTGCTGCCTGGGAGGTTCAGGTGGGAAGATCACTTGAGCCCATAGGGTGATATGATTGTGCCTGTGAACAGCTATTGCACTCCAGCCAGGGCAACACAGTGAGACGCCATCTCTAAGACAAACAAGCAAACAAAAAACTTGACTCTGCTTAAGTAAAACTTAGGTAAAAAATCTCCCAAATTAAATTTTACAGGGGACTCACATAAAACCTCACTTACGATTTAAGCCCCATTATTCAGAATTCCTAAGTACATTTCCTTACTTCTAAGTAGCTACTGATGTTAAAACACATGCTGTATTTATTAACTTTAGAAAAAAGAAACATCACTACATAAAATGTACAGATTGGTTTTTAAGACATACAGGCTTTCCAAAAACATTAAAATATTTTAAAATAGCAGTTGTAGTCCAAAAATATAGTAATTTTGACAAGGTTTGGACTGTTATACTTAGGAACGCACATATAGTAAGGAAGTATAATTTTAAGAGACTACTATACTCAATAGAACTATTTTAAAGTACTGTTAAATGTATCCTTTTATACAAAACTTGATGTGCCAACATGCCTTTATTCAATGTAAAGCCTCTTGAAAATTAGTTTCCTTTGAGTTAATAAAATGCATTTAATTCCCTTATGTGGCATTTTGTTTATGGGGATAGGATGTCTTTTTTTTTTTTTTTTTTTTAATAATTTCACACAATGAATGGTCAGGTTTAATAATTCAGTGATGGTCACCAGGGTCATGGGACCGCCTGCGATTCTAAAGTAACTTGATTTCTCTCTGGGGTTCATTTTCCTCTTTTATTGAATATAGATAACAGATGCTTACCTTTAAGCATTACAGACCAGGGCCTTAATAATCATCCAGAGCTACAGAGATGTAAGTTGGTGTTCTCTTATTCTTTCTCCTAAATATGAGAGCATAAAGTCCACAAAAAGAAAATACAGCTAGGCAGTTAAATTTTACAGCCGTTTAGAGAAAACTGAGTCAGAAATAGTATAACAAAGGAAGCACTATGGATTCATGTTTCAGAGGACCCAGCTGGTCTGACCACACCAGAAAAAGAGCAGCTGAGTGGGTACTTTGCTTTCCCTAAGCTGTTAGTGGACAATCTCTGCTTCAGAAGTATGGAAAACACAGTGATGTCTTGATTCATCATGAGCACTTTTCAGGTAACACATTCTGAAGTCTATTGAAAGAGTACTCTTCAGGGAGCATTCCTGCCTGGCCACCAGCTGAAAAGAGGAGTGATTCAAGTTTTAGGCAGATTTCCTAATTTAATTAAATGGGAGCATAGCAAAGAGATACTTTCCAATTTGACCCCATGTGAAGCTCAACTATGTGGATGCTAAGTTATGGGAAGCTTATCAACTGAGTGAGCATTTGCAGGGGCCAATGTTATAAAACTGAAGTCTGAGGTGGCCCCTTCCATGCACAAGGACCCAATTGCTGCTGTTTTTCTCAACTGAGGATGTCAAAGTCACTCAAACTTATTTTTTTATTTTTCTATGGAAAAGAACTTAAAAGCATAAATTAAGGCCACTGCACTAAAGGAAAAACAAACTTAGAGATAACTCAAGAATGGACTGATGGATGGACACAGAAATGGGTACACACGCAGATAAATGATAAAGCAAATCTAACAAAATGTGAATTACAGAATCTAGATGGCAGTCATATGGGTGTTAAGTCTACAATGGTTTCAACTTTTCTGCACATTTGAAAAATTTTTTTTTCTTTTTTTGTTTTTTCTTTAACAAGACATAGTCTCCCTCTTGGCCCCCAGGCTGGAGTGCAATGGCGCGATCTCGGCTCACCGCAACCTCTGCCTCCCGGGTTCAAGCGATTCTCCTGCCTCAGCCTCTCGAGTAGCTGGGATTACAGGTGTGTACCACCAAGTCTGGCTAATTTTTGTATTTTAAGTAGTGACGAGGTTTCACCACATCGGCCAAGCTGGTCTCGAGCTCCTGACCTCAGGCGATTCGCCCACCTCGGTCTCCCAAAGTGCTGGGATTACTGGCATGAGCCACTGAGCCTGGCCGAAAATTTTCATAGTAAAATGCTGGGGGAGAAAATAGTTCCGAGTTATAATCAAAATAAAGGAGGCAGCAGGCCCCACTGTGAAAAACCTCAGCCCTGAGGGCAAGACACTTGGTTCCTGGCCCAACCCCAGGAACTCACAGAGTTTAGAACCCGAAAGGGCATTGGCAATCCTCTAGGGCAGGTTAAATACATGGTTTTATGAGTCCATGAAAATTTAGAAAAATAGAAACAATATTTTCATAAAACTAAAAGTATTTGATTTAAAAACTGTTGTTTTGCTGAGGTTATATGCCTCTATGCTTCTGGTTTTAAAAATCCTTTATTTCATGAAACACTGGTGATGGTAGATGACAGATTTGATTATGTCCACACTTGGCAAAATAAAGTTAATAACCTCATGTCAGTCTTCTCAATATTTTTGAAATGATAAAAGGTTACAGAATAAAATAAAAATTCTGAGGACTACCAATGCAGTTCAATGACCCCATTTTGTAAGACGAAACTGAGGCCCAGAGTGGGATTAAGTGGGGCAGTAGCCAACTCGACAACTGTAGGCAGTTCACCAACTCAAAGGGTTAAAAAGGTGACTCACTTAATCATAGGTGGGATGCCTATCCAAGGAACAAATCCCAGGTTACACATACAGGGATGGAAGCCTCTTGTAAGAATCACCCACATGTCTGACTTTTCAGTGCTGCCACTGGTCTTCTGAACATAATCTCTGTCAGCTCAGCATTTAGAGTAAATTTCTTACAGAAACCAGTTTCTGAATTTTGATGTTAGTCCTTCAGCCATGCTTGCACAAACATAGGTGAACAGTGACATAATACAAGTGCATAAGGAGATGCGAATTTACTACATTAGAGACTATCATCCACTGGTCTTATTTTTTCTAAGCTTTTCTCATAGCCAAATGGCCGGCACAGAATTTTATGTAGAATATTCTGAAAAAACAGAATACATTTTCTTTGTAAGCTAATATTCAGGGAAACCCGAGATGACATTTGATAACAATACAAGTAGCAGACTACAAAACGTGAGATTTCAACTGATTCAAGAAATGCAATTAGCTGGGTGTGGTGGCTCACGCCTGCACTCCCAGCGCTTTGGGAGGCAAAGGCAGGTGGATCACTTGAGCCCAGGAGTTCGAGACCAGCCTAGCCAACATGGCAAAACCCCATCTCTACCAAAAATACAAAAAATTAGCCAGGTGTGGTGGCGCATGCCTGTGGTCGCAGCTACTAGGGAGGCAGAGGCACAGGAATCGCTTGAACCCAGGAGGCAGAGGCTGCGTTGAACCTGGATCACACCACTGCACTCCAGCCTGAGCGACAGAGCAAGATTCGACTCTGTCTCAAAAAAAGGAAATGCACTCAATAAACCTGCATTTAAACTACAAAAATAATATAAATAGATGAATATCAAATTAAAACCATGTCTAATAAAGGGAAAAAGGTAAATATCTTAGACTAATTAAAAAAGGGGAAACTATAGAAGTTGAACTTTTGTTTTATAAAATAAACATCCATTCACCAAATATGTCTGTCATTACCCTACCTGCCTAGACAAATGAGATGAGCAAAAGAAATAAAATAACAGGGAGCAGGTGGGGTACAGTGACTCACACCTGCAATCCCAGCATTTTGGGAGGCCAAGGTGGGTGGATTACTTGAGGCCAGGAGTTCAAGACCAGCCTGGGCAACATGAGGAAACTCGTCCCTACTAAAAATACAAAAATTAGCCAGGCGTGGTGGCATGTGCCTGTAGTCATAGCTACTCGGGAGGCTGAGGCATGAGAATTGCTGGAACTGGGGAGGCAGGTGTTGTAGTGAGCCAAGATTGTGCCACTGCACTTCAACCTGGGTGACAGAGCGAGACTATCTCAAAAAAACAAACAAATGAACAAACAACAATGAGCAGAGCTCTGGTGTGTCATGCTAGCCAGGTTTATACCCCTGTGGCTGAAGAGCTACATCATCTTACATTAACATGTAATACTCATTTATTGGTACAAACCTTCAAGCCATATAGCCATATTTAGTTCCAAAGCTGGCCTGAGTCTTTATCCCTTCTATGGCATTTTTGGGGCCGTTTTGAATTCCTAGCCTAGACAGCTCCCCAAGGGCTGCAAGGCAGGGCAGCAGGCACATTCAGACACAAACACTATTTGCCTGTTGACACATTTGTCTATTTGGTCATTTCATCTGTCTTCTAATATGTGCCTGAAACAAATAAGGTACTCAAATATTTGTTGACTGAGTTATCTATAGTAGTAGAATCTTCGAAACTATCTGCCCAGCCCTAACTACCACCACCTCCTTTTTGAAGAACTGCCCATTTTCAGGGGTGGGTCCTGGCAGCCATAATCACCTATGGAGAAGGTGGACATCTGAGACAAACTGAACCAATTGGAGTCTCTCTCCCAAAAATTCAAAATTGGAATTGAAGCCACAGTTGATGTGGTCTGGTTGCTCGTTGGTGGCATGGAGAAGTCACCCGTGCCCTGGTGAAAGACTGAAAGAATGGCCACTTTGTTGCTGAATAGCTTTCTAGTTCAGGGTTCCAGTCCCTTGTAAAATCCAAGTTATTCCTATATTGGGTTCTATAAGACAGTTGGTATCTAATCACCATTTCCTTCCCCCCACCACCCCGAAGTTAGCTCAAAGGCATTTCTATGAGTTGCAACCAAGGACAGTAAGTAGCTAAAAGGAGTAGGATGGTTATTCTAGTACTTTACATGTTCTAAGCCTGATATGAAATAGAAGCCATAGAGGAGATTAGGTATGGCCACCCAAATATTAAATTTTGCATTGCAAAGAAAAATAATGAAGTTAAAAAATGAACATGTTAGAAAAAATATCACAACATAATAGGCCAAGGGTGAACAGCCTTAAAATATAAAGAGCTCTTATAAATATGAAACATTATCTCAACAGAAAAATGAATATAAACAGGAAAACCGTAAAAAGATCTCTAAATGGGTCAGGTGCGGTGGCTCACTCCTGTAATCCCAGCACTTTGGAGGCCGAGGTGGGCGGATCACCTGAGGTTGGGAGCTTGAGACCAGCCTGACCAACATGGAGAAACCCCATCTGTACTAAAAATACAAAATTAGCCAGGCATGGTGGCGCATGCCTGTAATCCCAGCTACTCAGGAGGCAGAGGCAGGAGAACTGCTTGCACCCGGGAGGCGGAGGTTGCAGTGAGCCAAGATTGTGTCATTGCACTCCAGCCTGCAGGACAGAGCAAGACTCTGTCTCAAACAACAACAACAACAACAACAAAATATTTAAATGGCTAATAAATATCTATGACATATAAGTATATACATCTGTTTATTCATTTTCTTCAATAATCAAACAGATTACAATGAAGTATATTTCATCTATCAGATCACTGACAAATATTAAAGGCTTAATACTAAAGTGGTAGACACTGCTGGCTGCAGTGTGAATTGATACAACCAATCTGATATGTATCACAGTTGTGAATGTGCATAGCTTCTAACCAAGCTTTCCATGTCTAGAAATTAATCATAAGGAAACAACTGAATGAGCTGAAGAAAACATATGAAGATATTCACTAAAAGCCTAAAAGTAAATCTAAATGTTCAATGGGAGATTCATGAATGGGAAGCCCTTCAATGGAATATTAGGCAGTCGACATATAAGAATATATGTTGGAGGCCGGGTGCGGTGGCTCACGCCTGTCATCCCTACATTTTGGGAGGCTGAGGCAGGTGGATCACCTGAGGTCAGGAGTTTAAGACCAGTGTGGCCAACATGAGGAAACCCCATCTCTACTAAAAATACAAAAAAATTACCTGGATGTGGTGGTGGGCGCCTGTAATCCCAGCTTCTCGGGAGGCTGAGGCAGGAGAATCACTTGAACCCAGGAGGCGGAGGTTGCAGTAAGCCAAGATCGTACCACTGCACTCCAGCCTGGGCAACAAGAGCGAAACTCCGTCTCAAAAAAAAAAAAAAAGAAAAAGAAAAAGAAAAAAGAAAATAATATATGTTGAAGAGGGGACCATTTTATATTCTTAAGTGAAGGAGACATGTTAAAAGACATGTAAACATATGATCAGCTTTTATTTTTTTTTTTAAAATACCTATATAAAAAATCTGAGAGACCTAATCTAAAATACTAACAGTGGCTAATGAATTAACAAACATTTTTCACTCTGTTCTTCATATCTTTTACTAGTCTATATTATCTGAATTTCCTATAATGAGTATCTCATGGTTAAAAATGTTTTAAGTATTTCATTAGACACAGTGAAAAACCCCCAAAGGTAGGAGTTCCACAGAACTGGATATGAATCCAAGATCTGCCACTTAAAAAGCTTTGTTACTTTGAACAAATAACTTACCTACGTTGCATTCATCTCATTAAATCCTTATACATAAAGTGCTTAATAGAGAACCTACACACAGGACTAGCTCAACAAATGACTATTGCATTTAGCAATTTTTAATGCCTCTAATAAAGTATAAATAGGGATAATCCTATCACTATATGGTATATGGGAGATGGGCCAAACAAATCAAATGCTATACCGTTCTTAAGCTAATAATTTGCAAAGTATCTACTGTAGTACCAAACTGGAAAGCTACTGAAAACCACTTATCTAAAAAAACAACATGGGAAAGGCTCCTCAACTCTTTGCCATAACATTATGTTGTATAATTAGGTTCAATCCTGCATCTTTTGCACCATAATTAAGGGCATCTGCTCTCCTTACATGGTCAGTAGGAAACACAGTCAATTATGGAGGGTCACAGAAGTAATGCAGATAAATCAGAATGAAAATCATAGTTAAATAACTGCAGTCCCACCTACTCTCTCCCCCATCTGCAAGGATGACAAAGATTCTCTCCTCCACCAAACTTTAGTCAGGCCTCTCTTCTCTACTAAGTCACAACGTTGGCGCCAATCCTGTTCCTTAAGCAAGAATCCTGTTAAGTCAGGTTAGCAAGAATCCCCCAAACTTGATATCTGCTCAAGTTCCTCATTCCCCACCTTTGATGTTACAAGTCTTTGGTCTGCTTTCAGCAAGAATCCTGCTAGGTCAGTTTAGTTTGGTTTAATGTCCCCGCTGAGTAACTTTCCATTCCACTGACCCCTCACACTCTACTCTTTGCCTACAAGTACCAGCTGTCAATGTGGTATTGAGCTGGGTTGTTTTCCTATATTGCAACAGACTTGAGTAAAGTCTTCCCCAGCATTGTAACAAGTGTCAGAATAATTTTTTTTCTCTAACAGCAGGGAAGGTCTTGGGCCTTCAGGTACAAAGCTAATCATAAGCTGGTTGGAAAAAACAAGTTTGCTTCCCTAATGTGACTTAAAGGCTCCAAATACTGAGATTTAAAATTACCCAGAAGCATTAAGACATTAAAATCAAAACAAAACTCCTGGTGCTGGTCCCTTTGAACCTTAATAGTCTATTTCATTTTAATTTAATTTCAAAGGAAGTACAAAAGGGGAAAGATTATGCTATAAAATTTTCTTGAGGATAATGACTATGTCTTATTATATTATGAATCCAGCATGGGACCAATGCTGGACACATAGTAGGAGTGCAATGATTTCATCAATTGAGAGAAATAATGGAAGCAGATGAATGATTATTTCCTGAAAAATGATAGCAAAAATTCAAGGGGACAAGTTAACTAATCCTCCCTTTAAATTAGGCAAATCACAGAACTATAAAGGCACCAGAGTTTATTTCTACCAAACATTGAGAATTAAAAATAACTCTTGAACATTAATGTATTTTTAGACAACAATTCCAGTATGCAGTTTTACATTTTCAACTAGTACTGCTGTAACCTTAATTAAAATCACCGTATAGTGGGGTCATAGCAGAGATGCGGATGTCTACCTAAACTGGGACTGAAACATATAGTAAACACCCCCCTGCATGGTTAAACCTTTTGCCTGAAGCATCACCAGTCCTTGAAAGAAGCTGATGCATTTTCCTAAGAAAAGAGACATCCCCAGGAGCTCCACCTAAGGGGGATGATTTCTTTATAATGCTATATCTGAAATATGAAGGAACGCTTAGCTGTCTGCTTTAAAATAGGAAATTAATACCTTTTGCAAGTCACCAGAAAGGTAGCTGAAATAGCTCAGGCTACTCTGGACTTGTAACTCATCTGCAGATACCCTCACCCACTTCTTTTTATCCTTACATAAGAGTAGAGAACCTCAAGTTTCTTCAGTTGCAAAAGTCAAACAGGAAGTTTCCAAGCAGGAGTTCTGCAAAGAGATATCAATCAGTAAGAGGGGCAGGTATGCCAGGAAAGGTTAGAAGGGAAAAAGAAAGGCCAGGGGATTTCCGAGCTTTGGGGCAAGAAAGAAATAGCGGTTTTTGTGTCTTCACCACCACCCAGCCAACTAATGCCGTTTATTGGTAATAAGCAATTAGTGCCAATGACCGAGGAGACAGACAGCCTGCAGAGTCCAAAACAAATCCAAATACCTGTAGGCGGCTGGCTGGATTTAAATAAGGTTATTCCATCAAAAATTTCATAATTTTCAACTCTGTGAGACATACACTTATATGATATACATTTAACAGACACTCTCAAAGTAGCTTTTGTTTCTACTTATGTCCAGGGGTACTTTTATAAGAAATAGGAAAAAAAATTTTATAGTTATAGCTATAACCGAAGTAAAATTAGCTATACTTAATGTATTCTTTCTGTACAAGTAAACAAATGTATCACTGATAAAAACCTGAATATGATGCATTAACATACACAATATTGTTGCTCAAAACCACAACACATTCTTTGGCATTCCCTACGTCTGTAGTTTCAGGCACAAATTCCATGCCTGCTGGCATCTCTAAGACCAACTGTTTCATCAACAGGATAAAAATTGGGCAAACAGGTAAAAAAAGAAAAAAAGCCAAAATGGGTTCCCAACCCATTATAAAAATGAACCAACCTCCACTTGGGTGGTATTTGAGAGAAAGGAAGTAGCTGCCGCCTGGTCTCTGGGTCAGAGTGTTGCTCCCCAAGGGCTTTATCAAATGAGCAAACCAAACAGGCTCAGTCACTGATTTCAAAGCCAAACTTAAAACTTGCTAATGCATGTTTTTAGAAAGATTTTAGCTTAGTAGATGTTATCTATAACTACAATGCTTTACAGAGCTTTACAACCTTGCAAATACCCCTTAGCCAAGTGGCTAAACTTTTCAGCTGTAATAGGAAGCTTTTCAAGAGCTGGGAAATTCCATCTAGGACAATGCCAATGAATACTGAAATGAACGAAAATCTTCAGTTTCTGCAACCTCAAGTCTAGCAGGGATTGCTTACGGCTAATTCTCTAGTTCTATAGCCTATAGAGTCTCTCTTCTTGAAAGGGATTAACAGTAAGTGGCAAAAGATTAGACCATTTCTCCTTAATTTTTCTACCATCTCAAAGGGTCAGTCATCAACATTAACTCATTGACCAAAAGATGTCAATTTTTCCTCCCAAGGAAGTCTTGGAACGTGACTCACTTTCTAGAGAGGTAAACAGATCACTTCTGATTCAGGCATTAGCTCCTTAGTACAGTTCTTATCACCACAATTTGAGCAATCTTCCTACCTATTCAACCCCTCTCAGGTACCTTCTAGTACAAAGAGAACAGAATTTTCTTCTCCCAGTAAATCCTGTAGGAAAGGGCAGCATTACTGGTGGCAGCTTCTGATCACAGCCACAGTCCCTACTTGTCTTTCTCTTTCCTTCCGTATTTCAGCCATTTTGATCATTCAGGATGCATTTTTGCAGGAAGATAAACAGTTCAAGATATAAGGAAGCGGTACAGTATATTATCTGACAGGGTTAAAGGTGAGAAGAGAGAGATGGCCAAGACTTTAGTGGCTATTCCTGGGTACAGATGAATGCATCATAATTTAATCTACTGTAGAGAACGAGTTTGGTGTTGCGAGCTCTGGAGTCAGACTGCCTGGGTTCACACACAGGCTTGACCCTGGGCAAATTGCTTAATCACTCAGTGCTTCTGTATTCTCAACTATAATATGGAAATGATAGTGCCTACCTCATTAGGCTTTTATGAAAATCAGATGATATAAAACAGTATAAGCACTAAAGAGTAAGCATTAACTATGTTAGCCATTACCAATAGTATATATTTAAGAAGAATGAGGTAATTCTGTGTTTACTTATGAATACTGTTAATGACATAGTGTTTTGTGAAAATGCTACAGAATAATATGCTTAGTATGAGTCTATTTTGAGAAGAAAAAAGAAACGCATGATATGTATTTATGAGGGCATCCAAAGAAGTCTGAAAGCCAAATATCACCCAAACATTGAACCCTCATTACTCCTAGGGAGTAGGTGAGGGCTGGGGAAGAGGGGCTGACTTTTTTTTTTTTTTTTAAATAGGTCTTTGCTTGAATTATCACACATGTATTATTTTTGCCACTAACTTTAAAATTTGTAACATTTTACAGTGGCCTTCCTAGGCTTCAAGTTGAATATCTCTCATGTTTTATTCTAGGAAAAAGAAATTAACTTTTTAGGGATGAGGAAATGGAGGCCCAGAGAGGATGGGGGGAGCCCTCTAAGCACTCTCTCATGAATGTCTCATTGCATCCTGTGCCTACCATAGGCATGCAAACACTCTGAAATTCGTTCTTTCCTTTCCCTCATGCTTATCTGAGGCTTTCCTTTTACTGTGTCCAAACGGCTTCCACCTTCAGTGTTTCAGTATCTTCTTTCCTACCTCTCATAACTTTCTCACCATTGCCTGCTTTTCCTTCTCGCCTTGACAGGCGCCCTCGCCCTGGGAAACTCACTGGAGTGGGGACAGATCTCAGGCGTTTGGCAGTCACAAGGACCCCCATCTAAACAATTATACCACAGGGTATGCCTCCAAGTTGCTGTCTCGTAAAGGGTCCAAATGGGCTTTTTTTTTTTTTTTTTTTGAGAAGGAGTTTCACTCTTGTTGCCCAGGCTGGAGTGCAGTGGCGCGATCTTGGCTCACTGCCATCTCTGCCTCCCGGGTTCAAGCGATTCTCCCGCCTCAGCCTCCCGAGTAGCTGGGATTACAGGCATGCGCCACCACGCCCGGCTAATTTTTGTATTTTTAGTAGAGACAGGGTTTCTCCATGTTATTCAGGCTGGTCTCGAACTCCTGACCTCACGTGATCCGCCCGCCTCGGCCTCCCAAAGTGCTGCGATTACAGGCGTGAACCACGGCGCCCGGCCTAAATGGGCTTTTAAATAACGTTTTTATTTCAGTCAAGAAATAGTGTTTGGTATGTTTGGCAGGCACTTTTTTCTCCTTTAGGTCTTTCCTTACACAGGTGTTTATTTTTGCTTTGGCTTTCTCTTGGAAGTTACAATGCTATTTTGTACCTTCGCCACCCACAACGTTCTCTTCCGTGCTCATCTTTTATGATGTGTTAATTTTTACTGTCTGAGCTCCCATCAAAGCGCATTTCTGCCTCCTCACTTTCACACTCCAATCGTCTAGCCCCATTTATACACGTTTTCCATTTCAGCCCATGGAGAAACGCTTTGTAGGATGATGGGAGAAGGAAAGGAGAATTAGAGATAATAAGCAGAGCAGATTCCAAGCAGTCTCTCCCACCGGAACCCTTAGGGTCGGGAACCAAGCCTGCCCCGGGGTATCCGGGCCACCAGAACAGGGTCAGCATCAAGGCGTCCAGGCGTTGGAAGAGCTGATTGGTTCCCGGACCAACCAATCAACCAGCGAGGCCGTGCACGGATAGGGGAGGGCCAAAACTACCGAGGGGATGGGGTTAAAGGAAAAGGCGCAGGTGTGCCAGCCACCAGGTTTTGCGTGCACTTTTGCACCCCCTGGTTCATTAATAACCTTGAATTCTATTCTAAATGTCTCCTAGTTTTCCCGTTTCGTACAGCTGAGGTAGTAGATAGAAGGGAAAACGTTACTTATCTTACCATTCATAAGACGGTTATTAATAGTCAATGGAAAAGTGGCCATGGAGCTGGGGGAAGGGCAATAAAATCCTCCACCTCTCCTTTCCCGATTCCACTCTGGGTCGTCAACCTAACTCAGTCGGTTCCTGAAATAGCTGATCAGTCAAACGCAAGCTTAATCACCAAAGCGGATTACCAAAATGTTATATTAGACAGTTGGAATAAGTTTCCCCCTCCCCAAGGGCTGAGGGAAATAGTACTGGCATTTACCGAAAGCGCAGCATTTTACTACCTGCTAAAGGAGAAGCGGAGGAACTCGCGGGCTGAAAGTGAGAGAAACTGAGACCTTCGGAAATGTACAACCACGCACTCGGACACGGCCACCTCCCGGAATCGGACACAAGCTCCCAGGCGCAGTGACATCTCCAAGCCTCCACCCCCCACAAACTCTTCATCACGCGGGGGCGTCAACTATATTTTGGGAGGGTGGGGGTACAGATAGCAGATTTTCCTTATGTGTTTCAAACTTCAGAGCTTTTCTGCCCGTTTTTTTTTTTCCCAAGTGACAGAGACCCCGGATTCACAGACCTGTCTCACCTTAGCTTTCCCACGCTCCAGCGCTGCCACCCACCCCTCCACCACCCATACCGGGGCTGGAGACGCCGCGTCCTTGGGTTGGGGGAAGAGGGAGTGGGGAGAAGAGGGAAATGGCCAGTGTAAGTAAAGAGCTCCCCGCCGAGGCCTGGACGCCGGCAGCTAGTGAGAGCCCTGAGGCCGAGAAGCAGGGAGAGAAGAGGGCTGGAACCGTGCGGGGAAGGGCCGCGAGGAGAGCAGGGGCGCCGCCGGTGTCGCTGCACTCACTCTGCGTAGCCAGTGGCCCAGGGCAGCCGCCGAGTCTCCTTGAGGATGAGGATGGGGCGGGCGATGTGGTCGGCGCTGCACTCCACCTCGTCCTGAGACAGCCCCAGGAACTCTGGCCGCCCGTAGGGGAAACGCAGGGGCAGGTCCGAGCCTCCGCAGCTGCCGCCGCCGTGCTCGGAGCCTGAGCTGCCAGCCATGATGCCGCCCATGAAATTGGCCACGGCAGATTTCACTCGAGTGAGCATATTACTCCGGCGCCCGGCTGCAGCGGTGCGAGCAGGAGGCGGCGGGGGCCGGGCAAGGCGCAGCGCGGGGCATGCAGGCTGCGGTGGGCGCCGGGCGCACGGCGAGCCGGGCCACTGGGACGCGCCGCGCGCGGCTCCCAGAGCCTAGTGCTGCAGGGGGCCGAGCCCCGGCCTCTCGTGCTTAGTGCCGCGGTGGCCGCCGCCTCCCCCCGCTACACTTCCGCAACGGAGCTGCATGGAGCGGGCCGACCGGGGGAGTCACCGCGCGCTCCAGGAGCGCCCAGGCGGCTGCAGCTGCAGCAGGTCCCTTCCCCGCCCCCTGCGCTCGGCTCCGGCGTGCGCTGAACTGAGCCCACCCGGCGAGCTCGCGGAGCCGCCGCGGCTGCTGCCACGGCTACTGCCGCCGGGTCATGTGATAATCAGGCTGCAAGGGCTCAGGCTGCTGCGGTGGCCGTTGCTCAGCCCCTCCCCTGCCGGCCCAAGCGAGACTCGCACCGGGATCGTGACCTCCTGGGGGAGGGGGAGACCGGCTGAGTCGGTACCTGGCGGAGGGGATGGGGGCGCTGTGAGCTGGAGGCGGTACAGGTGTTAGCGGCTGTCACGTGGAGCCGGGCAGCCGGGAAAAGGATTGAAGAATCCACTCCTGAGGAATGCTGCCTTCACCCTCCAGAAAGGAAACTTTGGGAGCAGGAGGGGAAAGGGGAGACAGGTGCAATCAGGGTGGGAAGCTTCTAAGTCCTGCGGTGGAAACCAGCAGTCACTGGGTGTAAGAGACTTTCCAGGGCTTAAAAATAAACAAGCCTATACGGATTGCATGAGAATTATTAAAAGTTTTTCCCTGGGTATTTGTCGATTTACTTTTCTTTTTATTACCACTATATGCATCATTATCTATGGAGCAAACCTTATTTCGAACCCAGAATAAGCTTAATACACAAGAAAAAAGATCTCTTAAGAAATCAGAGGCTGGTCTGAGGGCAGTGGTATTTACAATTAATTGATCACAACCAGTTACAGATTTCTTTGTTCTTTCTCCACTCCCGCTGCTTCACTTGACTAGCCTAAAAGAAAAAGAAACAGGGACCATTAGTATTTAATTGTTAAATAAATGTATACAAGCATTATCCTCCAACGTAGCAACAAAAGTATCTTTTCAAAGCTTACCTCGTTTACTATCTAGACAAATAAATGCATTTTCCTCCAACTTAGGAACAAAAGTATCTTTTCAAAGCTTACCTTGTTTACTATCTAGACACTTAAATGCAGTCGTATTTGAATTTTTTAAATTCAGAGCATTGTTGCAAAATTATCTAAGGGCACTTATAAAACGAAAGAAACTTAAGTAGAACATAGCAACTCAAATGCTAAAGTAAAAATGAATAAATACTTATAATGATAAAACATTTTTGGTGATCATATGTTAGAAAACACATCTTAAAAACTGAATACTTCATCAAGGCTAACATTTCTTAAATATTGGCTTTTTGGGGGGAGGGGAAACTTTGCAATAGAACGTGTATCCTGTTCATGTTTACCTATTTAATTTGCCAGAATTCGGTGTTACTTACGCAGTTATGCACCAAACAGCTTGCTCTGAATTCAACAGGGAATACAGGCCCTCGTTCTTCTCAGTCAGTGTTTGGGAAGGAGAGTGGCCCAGGTGTTGAAGGAGAAGCCAATTCTTTGAAGAGGAATTGTGAGTCAAGGAGTTCTTGCTGTTAGGTGAGGCCTGGATAAGCCTCACAGATGTCTTTTCTTCAGTATCTATAATATTCTTTTTAAAAGACATTTACCCCTTTAACTTTTTCATGTATAGATATTCTAATTTACTAGGTACCAAATAATTATGTAAAAGATGGCAGTATTTTAAACTTTCAGTGAAATGCCACTCCTATCAATGAAGTTTTTAAATCACTTTTTACAAAATATAAATGTAATTTTATCTTAGCTCCTTTTCTTCTTATTTTGTGCAGTGTTTTAAATGATGCAAGATATGTCTTCTTATCCTTTGCTTGGTTAAACCGCAAACTCCTGAATGGGAAATCTCTGATTATATGGGTGGTGGTGAAACATCGAACATACCACATTCTCTGGTATCCATTGAGTCTAATATAAGCTTAGAATCGTCTTTTTAAGAAAACTTTTGTTGTAGAACAACTACCTTTATAATTGTCTCTCAGATATTCCAGTAAATAAACATTTTTTTAGTTGATTTTTTTTGAAATGGAGTTTCACTCTTATCACCCAGGCTGGAGTGCAGTGGTGTGATCTCGGCTTACTGCAACCTCTGCCTCTCGGTTCAAACAATTCTCCTGCCTCAGCCTCCCGAGTAGCTGGGATTATAGGCATCCACCACCACGCCCAGCTAATTTTTTGTATTTTTAGTAGAGATGGGGTTTCACCATGTTGGCCAGACTGGTCTCGAACTGCTGACCTCGTGATCCGCCCGCCTCAGCCTCCCAAAGTGCAGGGATTAGAGGCGTGAGCCACCTGCGCCCGACCATTTTAGTTGCATTTAATATGGTCTTCCATTCATTTCACTTTATTGGAAAGCTTTAGTATTTATTTGAAATAGGAATTTGAAATTGTTCTTGTGTGATTTATTTTCAATTTAAACATGGTAACAGTTCATGGTAAATAATTAATATATAAAATTCAAATATTCAGAACTGTAAATAAAAATGTAAAAGACTCCAAAAGAATTCCCCAGGGGATAACTACTGTTAGTATTTTTGGTAGGCTTCTAAAATTTTTCTCAAATAGGATATTTAGCAAGATTAAATTTGGTAACATTAGCAAGACTTGTGAACTGTAACACTTACAGAACTAGTGTTCTGTAAGAAATTATTCTACTATTTTTCCATAACCTAATTATTACCTGTAATGAGAAAGTCTTGGTATGTCATTAGCTTTGCTAGCAAACTTTGCCCTGCAAACAGTAGAAAAACAGAAATTCTATACCTGTTCTCTTTCAAATACTTCTATAGTAAAAGACGGAAATGAAATTTCTGATTAAAATGGGGGTGGTCATCCCTCTTAGAAGGACCTCTAAAATTATATGCTTTTCACACCTATTGTACTCATAGGTTCTGAGAGTATCTGTGTTACTAAATTCAAATGGGGCATTGATCAGGTACTGAGAGACCCTCAATGTGTTTGTTAGACATCAATAGATACCCTTCATTTTCTCTTGTGTTTTTTTTTCTCTTGGAAAATGGGGGTTTGAAGACTTATTCATTTAAGAGATAGATACATAGACCTTATATTTAGATGCTCTGTATATCAACATAATCTCATTTCTAGGTCTATAATACTATAGTTTTGAATATTAAATAACACTATGCCATTAGTAAGACTTAAAAAAAGAGGGCCGGGCGCGGTGGCTCACGCCTGTAATCCCAGCACTTTGGGAGGCCGAGGCGGGCAGATCACGAGGCCAGGAGATCAAGACCATCCTGGCTAACACTGTGAAACCCCATCTCTACTAAAAATACAAACAATTAGCCGGGCGTGGTGGCGGGCGCCTGTAGTCCCAGCTACTTGGGAGGCTGAGGCAGGAGAATGGCGTGAACCCGGGGGGCGAAGCTTTCAGTGAGCCGAGATCGCGCCACTGCACTCCCGCCTGGGTGACACAGCAAGACTCCGTCTCAAAGAAAAAAAAAAAAAAAAGGAACAGGGGGCTGGGGGAGGGGAGGGTGGCGGTGGCTGGGCGCGGTGGCTCACGCCTGTAATCCCAGCACTTTGGGAGGCCGAGGTGGGCGGATCATTTGAGGTCAGGAGTTCGACCAGCCTAACCAGCATGATGAAACCCCCTCTATACTAAAAATACAAAAAAATTAGCCAGGCGTGGTGGCGGGCCCCTGTAGTCCCAGCTACTCGGAGGCTGAGGCAGGAGAATCGCTTGAACCCGGGAGGCGGAGCTTGCAGTGAGCTGAGATCGCACCACTGCACTCCAACCTGGGCAATAGAGTGAGAATCAGTCTCAAAAAAAAAAAAAAAAAAAAAAAAAAAAAAGGGAAGCAGCAGCTCTGGATAATTTCTTCAGTCAAAACATCAGGTATCCTCTCAAAATGTTTATTAATTATAAAAGATGAAACAATAAATTACAGTGAAAAAACTTGGCAGAAATCACCTTAATGCAATGACCAAGGTTGACATCACTAGTCATTAAGTACCCCCTGACATGGGTCTTCTTCCCCCAAATCCTATACCTCAGTATGCTCATGGGAAAATATGGGTCACACCCAAACTGAAGATTTTCTAGAAAGTACCTGACCAGATACCAGATATGGTCAGAAGTGTCAAGGTCCCGAAAGGCAAAAAAGACTAAGGAACTGTCACAGATTGAAGACAATGGAGCTACAACAACTGCAATGTAGTACCAATGTTATTTTCTTAGTTTTGACATTAACATTAGGAAAGCTGGGTAAAGGGTATACAGGAAAAAAGCATTAAAATACAAACACACACCAGAGAGATTTTGGGTTTAAGCAGGGAGCAAATGTTCCTTTGGAAATCAGTCCAGAAGAAAGACAAATGATGCCTTTCCAGGACTCATCCCTCCCACAGCTAGAGACTCATACCTCCGTTATGGTGCTAGTTTCCTTGTATTCTAATTAGTACATATATCTTCCCATTAGACAGTGAAATCCTGCAGGGAAAGAATATTCTTATTCATCTTTGTATTTCCAGCACTTTGCCTAATCCTTAACAAGTAACAGGGTTCAGTGGGCAATTAATCTTTTTTAAAAATCCCATTCAGAGAAGAAAGACTATTCTGTTTGAATCACCAAATCTGTTGTTTTTATTCCGTTTTCTTTAAGATCTTTCTCACTTAATCCCTTAAAATCTGTGTTGTCTATACACAGAACTTTCTTTTCTTTCTTTTTTTTTTTTTTTTTTTGAGATGGAGTCTCGCTCTGTCACCCAGGCTAGAGTGCAGTGGCGCAATCTCGGCTCACTGCAAGCTCCACCTCCCGGGTTCACGCCTTTCTCCTGCCTCAGCCTCCCGAGTAGCTGGGACTACAGGTGCCCGCCACCACGCCCGGCTAATTGTTTGTATTTTTAGTAGAGACGGGGTTTCACTGTGTTAGCCAGGATGGTCTCGATCTCCTGACCTCGTGATCCACCCGCCTCGGCCTCCCAAAGTGCTGGGATTACAGGTATGAGTCACCGCGCCCGGCCAACTTTCTTAACCTATGGTATCTGATAAGGCTTAGCTAACTTCAGTCAATATCCATATTGGTAATAATGTGGATACCAAGTCATGTGGGTCTTTCCTTCACACAAAACTGATAGCCTGATATATATATATATCATAACCAGGATATGAAGTTACAACAGTTAACACTAACTTGTTTTGCTTCCGAGATAGTTTGGATTCCAGTTTTGTATGCAGGAATGTACTGATTGGAAACACCTGATTTATTGGGGGTCGGGGGATACATGTATTTCTCTTCAGTAAACAAAACCATTTACTTGTAAGTGACAGTTTCTTATGAACCAAGAAATTTATACCAAATTCTTGAGCACAGAGTTATAGAGTATTCACAGATTTTACATCCATGAAATGCAGTCATTCCCTAGATTATAAACACCTAATTTAGAAACATTTGGAAATGTCCTACGCTGTCCACATTGTCCTATACTGAAACTACTGTTCTGTAAATTATGTGCGAATTTTAGAAAAAAAATAGTTATCCTTATCTCACAGAATAGCTGCAAGGTTCAGTGAGATAATAGTTGTAAATATGTTATAACTAATGTTGGGCTGGTATTATCACTCTTCTCTAGTTAAATCTGTTTTTCCTTAGAGATCAATTTTTAATATCTAAATTTTAAGCCATTTCTTTTCTCTGCTCTTTGCTTATAACAACCAGGATAACAATCCCTACCTCACTGGATTATCTTGATAATTAATGGAATAACATGTATATTCTTAATATTCTTCTTGGTACAGAATAGATGATCAATAAACAGGTAATAAGCACAATGACAGCACTCTGCACTGTGGGTGATGAGTGAATTTACATACATTGTTTCCAATGCTCTATCAACACCAAGGTAAACATTGTTTTTATTGCTCTTAAACAACACTACCACTTTACTATTGAAGACAGCTGGGAGGTTTATAAATGACTTGCCCAAGACAACACAGCAGTAACAAAGCAATGCAGTCCCATTAGGTACTTTCTTTAACATTACAACATATAGAAAGTTTACATCACAAAATATTTTTTCCCCACCTTTTTCAAGCAAAGATCTGGTAACCTCAGTTATGGTTGTTTTTAAAGGCCTCTGTGATTCTGAAATTAAAACAATCCCTTGGCAACCTTAGATGGATTGTTTTAAGTATAATCCTGTCATTTGGAAATTGTTCCAAATTCTAAAGCAATTACTTTTCAGTGAGGTTTTTAGCTACAACTTGTTTCTGAGTTGGGAGCTGTCTGGGTCATGCTAAAGTTGCACAGAAATTCTAAATTCTGTTCAACTGGAAAGTATCTTTTAAAAAAAGATTATAATATTACTAACCTGTTCCCAAGCCTTGTCATATTAACTTCTCTTTTAATATGATTTGTTCCCCTGATCTTCTGCCATGATAAATCACTACTATCATGATTTTTTTTTTCCAGATAATAGTGGCTTTAGTAAAATATCCAATGAAACTTGTTTACTGAATAGAAAAATCATCATTTGCTTAGAGTAGTGCATGTGGTTTGAACAAGTTCAGAAATCAAGTAACTGAAGACAGCTTCTTAGCTAAGAACTATAAACTCAAATTGCTTTTTATTCTCTCAAAGGATCAGTGTTGCTCTATGCCAGTAGATATGGCAGCTGTCTAGAATATGTTGAAATGCAGAATTAGTTGCTTTGTCCTTTTTGTCATCAACTGTATTTTGAATCAAATTAGAGAGGCTTTTTATGCTTGCCTGTAAATATTTTTAGGTTTATCTTTCCAAAACCAAAACACAGTGGAGTGTCATGGCAAATAACCTCATATTTTATTCAAAAACAATACCCCCTTCCCAGTCATGCATTTATAATTAAAATATCCTATTTTAATACATTCTCCTTATCTCTACTTTAGTGAATTAAAAAAAAAAATCTCTTGACATAACTGGGTAATCGTAACAGTTCTCTTGTAATTGCTTTGACTGTGGAAAATAGGCATATCAGATTGCAGTCCCTCACATGACAGCCACCAGCAAGATAACAAAAGACAGACTGACAAGAGAACAGCATAAAATTTCATTTAATATAACTTTTATCATATTAAATAATATATTATGTATTTATTAAAACTTTTTATATAATATATATTAAAACTTATCTTTATATACTAAAATTTATTACATACAAATAAAACATTATATAAAAATTTGTTTTAAATGATTGGACAAAAAGGTATGGTCTAATGGTAATAAACTGGGGGAACTTTGCAAACTTGTTAGTTAACTTGTTGGAAAAGTAAACTATCTGGCCCCATCGCAAACCTGTTGATTCAGAATCCCTGGGACCCAACAATCTAGCTTAAAAGTCCTCCAGGTGATTCTGATGTAAACCATTTGAGAAATACTGGCACATGGGAAACTTGTACTGTTTATCTAAAGGACAGGCAGACATGCAAATGCAGGGAATATGTCAAGTAAGAAAAATAAGCAGTGACGCATGTGCTCTGACTTTAAATGTATGTAGAACAACAACAGTTGTTGTTCAACAGTCCCAAATTGAATGAGACTATTCAACTGGATCTATTCAGAAACATATGAACTGCCCCTTTCTGTTTCATTTCCGTGGGCTTATGTTAGTGTAGAAGCCTGAGTACATTTGCTGTGGGCAGATATGTAAATTCTTTAGCATATGGGAAGCTGTAGAGAAGAAAGTAGGATTGAGTACTGCCTCCTGATCATCTCCCAGGACTGGATTACCAATAGCCAGTCTATGCCCATGTTCTGTCACGTGCCAAGCAGGGGCAGAAAAAAAATAAATATAAATATATATTTCTATCAATTCACATTATAGTATAAATATGTATATAAACTTTATACATATATTTTAAACTACATGTTTGGTAATGTATTTTAAAAGTAACAAAGTGGTCACTATTAGGAAAACCAAAATGTTCTTGGCATTTGTAGGGGAGAAAAAACTTTTTCCTCTACCAACTTCTGTTATTTCAATGGGAGCCTGCAAATTAAACTGAAAAAAGACATTAGTAAGAGAAAAGAGCTTATTTATGCGGGCAATGTTCGCACATGTGGGAGTGTTCCGTGATGAGTAACTGAAAAGTGTGGTTAGAATTTGGGGCTTATATACCTAACTTAGTAGGGAAAAGGAATGGGGGAGAAAGACATCTATGGGAAGGACAAATTGGTTTGTTTAGGAAAGACAAATGGGTTTTCAGGAGAACAAACAGAAGATAAGAAAGTTTGTGATAATACTTACGCAGGTATGAGTGGTCTTTCTGTCTTCTTCATGGCGATGAAACTGCACCTGAGACGGGTGATGAGGTTTAAGACATGCTACTCCAAAATATGGCATCTTGATGTTTGAGAAAACAGCAGAAGCAGGAAAGTCTCACTCACTTTCCTTCTGCACTTCTTCCCAGAAACAGGTCATAAAACTTAGGAAGGATTCTCTGACCTTCCCTGGAAGCAGGTCATAAGACCCTCATTCTAGAGGTACCCACTCTCTACCTGGAGAAAAAGGACATCCTTATCTCTGGAGACACAGGGACACAGAGAAGAATCTGAACAAATGACTTGCTATGTTTCTTCCAGTTTCTTACCATTAGATCATACTTTTTTATCCCCTCATATCTCTCCATGAATATCCACTTCTTCATCAAACCTAGCCTAAAAAGTACACAGGTTCACCCATTTCTTCTTGTCTTTATTTCCTTATGAAGGCTTCCATGTTATTTAAAATTTAAAGTAAATTTTTATGCTTTTCTCTTTTTGATGTCTTGTGTTATAGAGATCTCAGTTACGAACATAATGATGGATGAAAAAAGACATGTTTTCTCCCCTATAGGGGATTTATTGTAGTGGAGGGGAGAAGAGAATTTTTTTCCTCACCCCTTGCTAGGTTCATGGCTGAGACCCCTGTAAACAAAAGACAGATTGATTGACAAGAGAACAGCATAAAATCTTATTTAATATAATTTTATTATATTAAAGAATATATTATTAGAATGTATTTATATGTAATATATTAATAAAAACTTACATATGTAATTAAACTTATATATTAAAAACATACAATAAAACTTATATAAAATATAAACTTATATAGTAAAAACTTATATATTAAGTTTTATTACATATAAATAATTTTAAATGTTTGGACAAAAGACGTAAATGGTCTAATGATAATAAACTGGGGGAAACTTAGCAAAGCCTGTTTCTTCTGATTTTTCTCTGTATCCTTGTGTCCTCAGAGATAAGGACATTCCTTTCCTCTGCATATAGGGAGATCACCTCTAGAACGAGGGTCAAAACCTACTTCGGGGGAAGGTCAGTTCTTTTATGACCTGCTTCTGAAAAGAAAGCTAAGAGAAGATCCGAGAGTGACCTTCTTGCTTCTCTTGTCTTCTCAAATACCAAATTGCCATATTTTGGAACAGCATGTCCTGAAGCCCATCATTAGCCTTATTTCCCAGAAGTGCCCTGCTTTTACTCAGATAAGGGAAGCTTTGGAAAGGCTCCTTTCTGCATCTGCTGAATCTCAGGTGTCTTCATCTTAAAATAATCTTTTACCAACTCCGGGGTTCCAAGTGGGTCCCTACATCTTCCTTTATTGTATGGTTTATTATTGTTTTTGGTATAATTGCTGGGACTAGGGCACTAGATATATCTCATGCCTGGAGTTTTAATCTGGCTCCAAATTCTCCACTTGTAGATCCCACAGGCACCTCAAATTCAACACATCGTAAATAGAACTCATTATCTTTCCACGATGCTTCTCCTTTTCCTCCTGAGACTGTAGTCTCAGCTAATGACGTGAGTATCCACTTGTCCAACCTAGACATGTAGGAGACGTCATCTACTCCTACCCTTTTCTCATATTCCTGTTTCCAGTCTGTCATCAAGTTTGGTTGATTGTGCCTTCCAGGTGCCTTCCAAGTCTGTCTCCTCCAGTCTGTTTCACAGCTACTAATTTTGCTCAGATCTTCATTTTCTCAGACTTCTATGGCAGACTCTTGCTAGGATTCAGGCGGAGCTATCTTCCACACAACAGCTAAAAGGAGCTTTCAGAATAGAGCACCTGGTGATCTTACCTCCTTTCCAGTTTTAAACTCTTCAACTGGCCAGTTGGTTAAAATCCTTAACATGAGCCTTCATAGTCCGGACCCTGATTGCTTTTTGAATCTCAGGTTCCCCTTTCCTCCAACCCAGCAACTCTGTGCTTCAGCCTTGCCAATTACATACTTGCCATTCTCAGAAGTGGATGTTCTTGCCCTCTACCTCTATATTTGAACATGCCATTTTCCTTTGCCTGAAATGCTGCAAGCCCTTCCTGTTGTCCTTCTCTGCACATCCAGTGGCAGAATCTGATTATTTTCATATCCTCCACATCCTTTCATCAGTGAGGAGTTTCTTTATCTGTATTCCCCAAGCACTTTTACATAACTCTATCCGTAATTATAGCAATCACATTGTGTTATAATTATCTCATTCCTGCAATGTGTGATAATTGAAAACAGGGGCTCTTTATTTTTCTCTTTGAATCTACAATACTTTTCATACGTTATATGAGTTAAATAAAGGTTGAATGAATAAATGAGTAAATAAATTACTATGGCAAAGAGAGAAAGGCAGTAGTATGTGTCTCATTGAAAAGCCAAATTGAAGGAATTTTAGTAGTGCTTCCAAAAAAAAAAAAAAAAGAGGTAAAAGGTTCATAAACCTAGCCTGGTATCCAAGGCGTCCTAATTTTGGTGTCCGGGAGATTTAATATAAATGTCCTCAGCATACAAGTTAGGTGTTTCTGTATGTTGAAAAGTGCTCAATTTGATATATCTGAGCAATAAAACTGTGTCCAAAATTCGAATATTATGTTTTTTGAATACCTATAATGAATGCCTTTGGCCTTCCTATTAAAGCACAAATAAATAGGTGGGAAATATCTGTTCCTGGATTATCAATTTATAATTCAGAATCAATTTTTATAAATTTTGTTTTTGTTTTTGTTTGTTTTTATTGAGGCAGAGTCTCGCTCTGTCACTCAGGCTGGAGTGCACTGGTACAACCTTGGCTTACTGCAAATTCCGCCTCCTGGGTTCAAGTGATTCTCCTGACTCAGCCTCCTGAGTAGCTGGGATAACAGGCGCCCAGCACCACCCCTGGGTAATTTTTGTATTTTTAGTAGAGATGGGGTTTCACCATGTTGGCCAGGCTGGTCTCGAACTCTTGACCTCAGGTGATTTACCTGCCTGGGCCTCCCAAAGTGTTGGGATTACAGGCGTGAGCCACCGCACCTGGCCAATATTGTGGTTTTTAAATGAACACTACCCATCGGTGGTTTCTACCTGAAAATGACTATTATATCCACCAATCTTTTCTTTCCTAGTAAATTTTCTAGTAAATTTTTTATTGTCTCTATTATTCGTGAAAACAATAGAAAAAATATTTTTAGAAATTACTGAAGGTTGTAAGTCAAAACTGTTAAAATCAACTTAGTTTTTTTAAAAAAAAAAAAAAAAAAAAGCTAATTTGGCTTGTTGTAAAATAGAGTAGGGCGAGAAGTCCGAAGAAATTTCCTAGCGTTTGTGATTTTATGTACCGGAGCACATCCATTACTGTGCTTTTTCAGCAAATGAAGCTCATCATTATTAGGCACTCAAGATTTGTAGAATAATTCAGATGTGTTTAATCCATTGATGTATTCTAAAATAGCATAAAGTACCTACAGTGTGTCTAGCACATAGTGGAGTTTTAATGTAGTATGGCTATCATTTTTACTGAGAGGCCCATGTGTCAAAGACAATTTGAGAGCTTGTTTCTAGCCTCTAAGTACAGCAAGAACCAGAAAGAAAGAAGAAGAAAAAGAAAGTAGATACAATACACCTTAATTATGTAAACAAAAATGGATACTTATAATTTCGGCCAGAAATAGCGTTTATAATCAGATCTCCACAAGAACACACACACACAAGTCACTCATTTTGAGATTTATTTTTTCCGTAGAGGAAATGTCCAAACTCTTGTGATGTTCTCACTATCTTTCTTGTTTTTTTGTGTTTTTTTTTAATTCTGAATACATTCTGTATCCCAAGATGCAGAAGCTAAACATTAAAGATTTGAAAGTCAAGGCATTCTTTTACTACGTCCTTATTTAGTCCATTTTGTGTTGCTATGACAAAATACCAGAGACTGGATAATTTATAATGAACAAAAATATATTTCTCAGTTCTAGAGACTGGGAAGTCCAAGATCAAGGGGCTGGCACCTGTGAGGGCCTTCTTCCTGTGTCATAACAGGGCAGAAGGAATCAGATGGGCGGGAGAGAGACAAAAGTGGGGTCCTTTTATAAGAAACACACTCCCTCGTGATAACATAAATGTTGAGGAACACATTTAAATCATAGCCGTGCCAGTTCCACATTTCAATTCAGCAACTTGCATTACATTTTCTTTCTATTCCTGTCTCAATTATCTGGGAAAGCCTTTTAAACAAACCAGTCATCCTCCCCATCTTTCTTTTTCATTACAGGCTGTGGAAGATGTTTTCTAGAAAGGAAGCTTAGAGAGAGAAGCTAGGCTGTGTGTCTAAGTAGTCTGTGTGGAAACTTGAGCCCTTATGTTTTTCTTCCGACGATGGAGTTAGATAATGGGATAAGTGGACCACAGTTCCCTTGTGAAGGCTTCAGTGTAACTTCACTTGTTTATTTGAGCGATTATAATCCACTGATTTATTTGAGTGATTTAAATAGAAGTAAAATTTTATTCATTCCAAATACATATATGGGTATCTTGGGTTATAGGTATCTTTGTATCTTTGTATGTCTGATATCATCTGTTGGTATAAGGTGGGTTTTCTTTCGTAGCTTTTTAAAAAATTTCTGGGTACATAGTAAATATACTTATGGGGTACATGATACTTTAATACAGGCACACAATAAGTGATAATCACATAGTGTAAAATGGGGTATTCATCCCCTCAAGTATTTATCCTTTGTGTTACAATCAATCCAATTATATTCTTTTAGTTATTTTTAAATGTACAATTAAATTTTTATTGACAATAGTCACCCTGTTGTGCCATCAAATATTAGGTCTTATTCACTCTTTTAAAACTACTTTTCATTCCCGCTAACCATCCCCACTTCCCCACTACCATCCCCACTACCCTTCCCAGCCTCTGGTAACCATCCTTCTAAACTCTATCACTATGAGTTAATTGTTTTGATTTTTAGCATGCACAAGTAAGTTAGAACACGTGAAGTCTGTCTTTCTGTGCCTGACTAATTTCATTATTAACATAATGACCTCCATTTCCATCCACGTTGTTGCAAAAAACTGAAACTCATTCTTTTTTATGGCTGAATAGTATTCCATTGGGTATATGTGCCACATTTTCTTTATCCAATCATCTACTGGTGGATATTAAAGTTGGTTGCAAATCTTTGCTATTTGGAAGTGCTACAATAAACACAGGAGTGCAGATATCTCTTCAATATACTGATTTCCTTTATTTTGAGTATATATCCAGCAGTGGAATTGCTGGGTCATACGGTAGCTCTATTTTTCATTTTTTGAGGAAACTCCAAACTGTTCTTTATAGGGATCTTTCTAATTTACATTCCCACTAACAGTGTATGAGGGTTCCCTTTTCTCCACATCCTCTCTAGCATTTGTTATTGCCTGTCTTTTGGATAAAAGCCATTTTAACTGGGGTGAAATTATGTCTCATTGTAGTTTTGATTTGTATTTATCTGATGATCAATGATGTTGAGCACATTTTCATATGCCTGTTTGCCACTTGTATGTTTTCTTTTGAGAAATGTCTATTCAAATATTTTGCCCATTTTAAAATTGGATTATTAGATTTTTTTCCCATAGAGTTGTTTGAGCTCCTTATATATTCTGGCTATTGAGCCTTTGTCAGATGGGTAGTTTGCAAACATTTTCTCCCATTCTGTTTGCTATCTCTTCACTTTGTTGATAGTTTTCTTTGCTATATGGAAACTTTTTAACTTGACGTGATCCCATTTGTCCATTTTTCCTTTGGTTGCCTGTGCTCGTGTAGTGTTACTCAACAAATCCTTAACTAGACAAATGCCCTGGAGAATTTCCCCAATGTTTTCTTGTAGTACTTTCATAGATTGAGGTATTAGATTTAATTGTTTGAGCCATGTTGATTTGATTTTTCTATATAGCAAGATATAGGGATCCAGTTTCATTCTTCTGCATACGGATATCCAGTTTTCCCAGCACCATTTATTAAAGAGAGTGTACTTTCTCCAGTATATGTTCTTGCCACCTTTGTCAAAAATGGGTTCACTATAGTGTATGGATTTGTTTCTGGGCTCTCTATTCTGTTCCATTTATCTACATGTCTGTTTTTATGCTAGTACCATACTGTATTGTTTACTATCGTTTTGTAGTATAACTTGAAGTCAAGTAATGTGATTCTTCCAGTTTTGCTCTTTTTGCTCAGGATAGCTTCATCTACTCTGGGTCTTTTGTGGTTCCGTATAAATTCTGGGATTGTTTTTCTATTTCTGTGAAGGAGGTCATTGATATTTTGATAGGAATAGCATTGGATCTGTAGATTGCTTTGAGTAGTATGGACATTTTAACAATATCGAATCTTCCAATCCATTAACATGAAATATCTTTATTTTGTGTGTGTGTGTGTGTGTGTGTGTGTGTGTGTGTGTGTGTGTCTCCTCTTCAATTTCTTTCATCAGTGTTTTACAGTATTCACTACAGAGATCTTTCACTTCTTGGGTTAACTCCTAGGTATTTACTTTTATCTGTGGCTATTGTAAATGGGATTACTTTTTAAATTTATTTTTCAGATTATTAACTGTTGGCATATATAAAAATACTATGGATTTTTGTATGTTGATTTTGTATCCTGCAACTTTACTGAATTTAGCAGTTCTAATAGTTTTTTGATGGGGTCTTTAGGTTTTTCCAAGTATAACATCATATCATCTGCAAACAAGGATAATTTGACTTCTTCATTTCCAGTCTGATGCCCTTTATTTCTTCCACTTATTTGATTGCTATACCTAGGACTTTCAGAATTATGTTGAATGACAGAGGTGGAAGTGGTCATCCTTGTCATGTTCCAGATCTTAGAGGAAAGGCTTTCAGTTGTTCTCCATTCAGTATATTAGCTCTGGGTTTGTCAGGTATGGCTTTTATTACATTCACATATGTTTCTCCTATACTGAGGGTTTTTATCATGAAGGGATGTTGAATTTTATCCAATGATTTTCAGCATCTGTTGAAATGATCATATTATTTTTGACCTTCGTTCTGTTGATATGCTGTATCACATTGATTTGCATATTTTGAACCATCTTGTATCTCTGGGATAAATCCCACTTGGTCATGATGAATGATCTTTTTAATGCATTGTTGAATTTTGTTTGCTAGTATCTTGCTGAGGATTTTTGTGTCAATATTCATCAGACAGATTGCCTGTAGTGGCCGTCATCTTCCTCTTCCTTCTCCTCTTCTTCTTCTTCCTCTTCCTCCTCCTCCTCCTCCTCCTCCTCTTCTTTCTCTTCTACTTCATCTTCATCCTCTTCATCCTCTTCGTCCTTCTTTTCTTTTGATGTGTCTTTGTCGGTTTTTTTTTTTATCATAGTAATACTGGCCTCATAGAATGAGTGTAGAAATGTTCACTCCTCCTATATTTTTCAGAATAATTTTAGTAGGATTGTATTCATTCTTCTTTAAATGTTTGGTAGAATTCTACAGTAAAGCCACTGGGTCCAGGGCTTTTCTTTACTGAAGGACTTTTTATTATGGCTTTGATCTCATTATTTGTTATTGGTGTGTTCAAGTTTTGGCTTCCTGGTTCAATCTTGGTAGGTTGCATGTGTCTAGGAATTTATTCATTTCCTCTAGATGTTCCAATTTGTTGGAATATAGTTGCTCATAGTAGTAATTAATAATCTTTTGAATTTCTCCAGTATCAGGTGTAATGTCCCCTTTTTATCTCTGATTTTTTTTAATTTGGGTCTTCTCTCTGTTTTTCTTTGTGAGTCTGGCTAAAGGTTTGTGAATTTTATTTATGCTTTCAAAAAAACAACTTTTCATTTCATTGATTGTATTATTTTCTTCATTTCAAAATCATTTATTATATCTATTTATTATATTTCTGCTCTGATCTTTATTATTTCTTTTCCTCTACTAACTTTGGGTTTGGTTTGCTCTTGGTTTTCTAGTTCTTTAAGATGCATGATTAGGTTACTCATTCAAAGTTTTTCTTCTTTTTTGATGTAGGCACTTATAGCTATAAATTTCCCTCTTAGTACTGCTTTTGCTGTATCCTATGGGTTTTGGCATGTTCTGTTTCCGTTATCATTTGTTTTAAGAAATTTTTCATTTTTCTCTTTAATTTCATTGTTGATCCACTGGTCATTCAGAAGCATATTGTTTAATTTCCACGTGTTTTTATAGTCCCCAAAATTCTTCTGGTTGTTGACTTCTAGTTTTATTCCATTGTGGTCAGAGAAGATGCTTTATATTATTTCCATCTTTTTTAATGTTTTAAGACTTGTTTTGGCCAGGTGCGGTGGCTCACACCTGTAATCTCAGCACTTTGGGAGGCCAAGGTGGGTGGATCACGAGGTCAAGAGATTGAGACCATCCTGGCCAACTTGGTGAAACACCGTCTCTACTAAAAATACAAAAATTAGCGGGGCGTGGTGGCGGGCACCTGTAATCCCAGCTACTCAGGAGGCTGAGGCAGAAGAATTGCTGGAATCCGGGAGGCAGAGGTTGCAGTGAGCCTAGATCACGTCACTGTACTCCAGCCTGGTGAAAGAGTGAGACTCTGTCTCAAAAAAAAAAAAAAAGACTTGTTTTGTTTCCTAACATATAGTCTATCTTTGAGAATAATCCATGTGCCGAGGACAAGGATGTGTATTCTGTAGCAGTTGGATGAAATGTTCTGTAAATATCTATTCGTTCCTTTCATTGTATAGTGCAGGTTAAGTCTGATATTTCTTTGCTGATTTTCTGCCTGGAAATCTGTCCAGTGCTGAAAGTGGGGTGTTGAAGTCTCCAGTTATTATTGTATTGGGATCTATCCCTCTCTTTAGCTCTAATAGTATTTGCTTTATATATCTGGGTGCTCCAGTGTTGGGTACACATATGTTTACAATTGATACATCCTCTTGCTGAATTGACCCCTTTACCATCATATAATGACCCTCTTTGTCTCTTTTTACAGTTTTTGTCTTGACATCTATTTTGTCTGATATAGTATAAGTACTCTTGCTCTTCTTTGGTTTCCATTGGCGTGGCATATCTTTTTCCATCCTTTATTTTCAATCTATTTGTGTCTTTATATGTAAAGTGTGTTTCCTGTAAGCATCAGATTATTGGGTCCACTTAGCCACTCTGTCTTTTGATTGGAGAGTTTAGTCAATTTATATTCAATGTTATTATTGGTAAGTAAGGACTAACCCTGCCATTTTGTCATTTATTTTCTAGATGTTTTGTGATCTTCTCTTCCTTCTTTCCTTTCTTCTTGTCTTCCTATTAGTGAAGGTGTTTTTCTCTGCTGGTATGATTTAATTTCCTGCTTTTTATTTTTTGTGTATCTGTTGTATGTTCTTTGATTTGAGGTTACCAAGAGGCTTGCAATACTATCTTCTAACCCATTATTTTAGGAGGGTAGCCATGTTACATGGATTGCGTAAACAAATACATAAACAAACACACAAAAAGAAAACTAACAAGAACTCTACACTTTAACTTCCTCTCCTCAGTTTTTAACGTGTTGTTGTTTCTTTTTATGGCTTATTATACTGTCTGTGTCTTGAACAGTTGTTGTAATTACTATTTTCAATTGGTTCATCATTTATCCTTTCTACTTAAGGGTACTTTATACACTCCTCTGACTGTGTTTTTCAAATAGCCAGTCTTCCAGCTCACTAATTCTTTTTTCTGCTTGATCAATTGTGCTATTAAGAGACTCTGATGCTTTCTTCAGTATGACAATTGCATTTTTCAACTCTAGAATTTCTATTTGATTCTTTTAAATAATTTTAATCCATTTGTTAAAATTATCTGATAGGATTCTGAATTTCTTGTCTATGTTATTGTGAATTTCCTTGAGCTTCTTCAACAAAGCTATTTTGAATTTTCCATCTGAAAGGTCACATATCTGTTTCTGTAGGATTGGTGCCTCGTGCCTTATTCAGTTTGGTGAATTCATGTTTTCTTGGATGGTCTTAAAGCTTGTAGGTGTTCATTGGTGTCTGGACATTGAAGAGTTAGATATTAATTGTAGTCATTACAGTCTGGGCTTGTTTGTGCCCATCCTTCTTGGGGAGGCTTTCTAAGTATTCAAATGGACCTGGGACCCAAACCCAATAATTCTGTGGTTCTTGCAGGCTCATAGAGGTACTACCTTGGTGTTTGTATAGGAAAAACTCTCCTTTAATCATGTTTTGTCCTTTACTCTCACACTACAACAATCATCAACACAAAAGAAGACATCTGTGACCAAATGTGTGGAGTTTTTTCCCATACATCAAGCAATAGGCACCAGCTATGTGCTCTCTAATTCAGTTTCAATACTATCTACCCAAAGATAGTGTCAGATCCCACAGGTTGAGGGCTCAGTCCCCAAGACTGCCCCCTCATACACACATGCACCAGTCGCAAGTCCGGGCCTCCAGAACTTCTGACTGACCAACTTCATGTCAGGGTTCCCATGACCCCTTCTTTGCATTCAATTAATTTGCTATGAGCAAATTAGATTCAGGTTCACATGACTTGGGAAAACACTTATGTACATTTATTGGTTTATATAAAGAACATTGCAAAGGATACAGATGAAGAGACACATAGGGTGAGTTATGATGAAGGGGCACAGAGCTTCCATATCCTCCCTGGGCGTACCACCCTTCAGAGTCCTCCATGTGTTCAGCTATCTGGAAGCTCACTGAACCCTGTCCTCTTGGGTTTGTATGGAAGCTTCATGATATCAGTGTTCCTTTCCCAAAGGTATAGGGGTGGGACCCTCTCATGGGAGGATCGTAAGACCCACAATCAGAAAGGTGGGGGAATTTTAGAGTGGAAGGAGGGCAGGAGAAGGTCAGAAACCTGACCCTGAGGCCTAACACACCCAACATTATAACAAAAGACTGTAACGAGGGCCATGGGAGTTATGAGCCAGGAACCATGGATGAAAATCAATATATATCATAACACCACAGTGGTCTTGGGTAAGAACCAGAAGAATTCTCTGAATTACCAGGCAGAGACTCTTGTTCTTTTCCCTTACTTTCTTCCAAACAAATGAAGTCTGTATCTCTGTGCTGGGTGTCCCGGAACTGGAGGTGGTGGGACACTAGCACCCCTGTGGCCACCTCCACTGGGATTGTACTGGTTCAGACCCGAAGCCAGCACAGGACTGGATCATGCCCAAAGCTTGCTGTAATCACTACCTGGCTACCACCTAAGTTCACTCAAGGTCCTAGGGCTTTACAATCAGCAAGTGGCAAAGCCAACTAGGTTTGTGTCCCTCCTTTCAGGGCAGTGAGTTTCCATAGGCCCTGGGTGGGTCCAGAGATTCTGTCTGGGAGCCAAGGATTGAAGTAAAAGAAATCAGAAATTGACCTGGTGTTGCATGCTACTGTGGCCAAATCGGCACTCAAGCCACCAGACAAAATCTTTCCCACTCTTCCTTCCTCTTTCCACATGCAGAGGATCCTCTCTCCGTGGCCACCACCACTGGCCCATGGGGGCTTCTGCCAGGCCACCACTGATGTTCACTTAAAGCCCAAAGTCTCTTTAGTCAGCTTGTGGTAAATGCTGCCAGGCCTGGGACTCACCCTTCAGAGCACTGGGCTCTCCTCTGGCCAAGGGCAGGTCCAGAAATGCTGACCAAGAGCCTAGGCCTGGATTCAGGGATGCCATGAGCCTGCTTGTTGCTCTACCCCACTGTGGCCAAACTGGTATCTAAGGTGCAGACAGAGTCCCCTTTTCTTTCCCCCCCTGATTTTCTCAAACAGAAGGAGTCTTTCACCATAGCCACCCCCGTTGGGAATGTGTTAGCTCATTACTGAAGCTAGCACATCTCAGAGCCCAAAACCCTCAGCATATTACCTGGATATTGCTGTTGGTTACTCAGGGCCCAGGGGCTCTTTATTTAGCAAGTGATCAATCCTGCCAGGTCTCTGCTGTGATGGGGCAGCACTGAGTCCAATGTAAAGTTCCTTAGTCACTGCACTCTACATCTCCCAAGCATACATGTATTTTTAGTGGAGACAGGGTTTCTCCATATTGGCCAGGCTCGTCTCGAACTCCTGACCTCAGGTGATCTGCCTGCCTTGGCCTCCCAAAGTGCTAGGATTACAGGCGTGAGCCACCGCACCCTGCCATAAATGATATAGGTTTCTATTCAGCCATCTTGCTCTGCCTCATCTGTTAGTATATGTAATTGGGATCAAAAGCATTTGTTTTTGTTTTTAACCTTTTTAAAATTTAATATTCTCATCTTAGCGCAAGATCAATACCTGGCAAATATAAAAGAGTAAGGCTATTGTTCACCAAATCAATTATCTGATAATAAGATATTGGAGCTCCTAAGTGGCTGCTGCCAGGGGATGGAGAAGAGATGATGCAATAACTCCCTTAGCCACCTGCCTGGTGTCTCAGTAGGTCATGTGCCTCCCCAGTCCACTGGCTCTGAGACCAGCTCAGTACTAGGACTTGCAGACCATGTGGCCTAGACTGCCTCCCAAGTTCTCTTAGGACCGCAGAGCACTTCAGCCTGTGATGGCAAAGCTTGCTAGAACTCAAGCTCCAACCATGGAGGGAGCATCTGGACTGACCCTAGCCTGTGGGACCTGTTTGAGTGAGCGATTTCTGTCTGGCTACGGCCAGTCCAAATGTTCCGTCTATACGCGGATGTCAGCTCAATATAGCCTGGTTCTGCTTTCCGCTATGACAGGGCAGCACTGAGTGCAATGCAAAGGCTCAAAGTCTCTGTGTTCTCCCTCTACCAAACCCAGAGATCCTCCATGCTGCATGGCTGCTGCAGGGGATAGGGGAGTGGTGGCATCAGCAATTCAAGACTGTCTTTCCTGTCCTCTTTAATGTCTCTTTTAGCAATGTGAAGTTAAAACTAGACACTGTGATTGCTCACCTGATTTTTTATTCTTGTGATGGTGCTTTTGATGTGTAGTTAGCTGCTAAAATTTGGTGTTCTTGCAGAGGGCATAAATGGTGTAGGCTTTTTGTTTTTTGTTTTTTGTTTGTTCGTTTGTTTGTTGAGATGAGGTCTGGTTCTGTTGCCCAGGCTGGAGTGCAGTGAGAGTAATCTCAGCTCATTGCAACCTCTGCCTTCCAGGTTCACATGATTCTCCTGCCTCAGCCTCCCAAGCAGCTGGGATTACAGGTGCCTGCCACCACGCCTGGCTAATTTTTGTATTTTTAGTAGAGAGGGTTTCACCATGTTGGCCAGGCTGGTCTTGAACTACTGACCTCAAGTGATCTGCCCGCCTCGGCCTCCCAGAGTGCTAGGATTACAGGCATGAACCACTGCGCCAGACCATAAATGGTGTAGGTTTCTATTCAACCATCTTGCTCTGCCTCATGTGTCAGTATATGTAATTGGGATCAAAGCATTTGTTTTTGTTTTTAACCTTTTTAAAATTTAATGTTCTCATCTTAGTGCAAGATCAATACCTGGCAAATATGAAAGACTAAGGCTATTATTCACCAAATCAATTCTCTGGTAATAAAATATTGGAGCAAATATTAACTTTAAGACTTGATATACTATACTTAAAAGTTACTAATTCTCATAATATACAGTGTGGAAAGATGAAGGGATTTTGAAAAAAGCAAACAAATTTTTGCTAATATTTACTGATTTTTTAAAACAAACACAAGTAAATACTAAATTTTTAAAAGACTTTTTTATAATTTTAAGGAATTTCTTTTTCAAGGCTACATATAATGTTATGTCCATTGTTCTTCCTTTCAGAAATTCTTTTACATTTTCCATTTATTGAATAAGGCTGGTTCCTTTTTTATGATTTTAGAGACAAAAGGATGAAGGTTTTTTTTTTTCTTTAAATTATGTTTTGATTATTCTCTGTGTTGAAAAAAAATCATTTTTCTAAGATTATTCCCTACCCTACTCTCTTCTGGAGCAAATCACCCACCCGTTTTTTTTTTTCATTTGTTTTGTTTTGTTTTGTTTTTTGTTTTGTGGGATAGTGTTGGGTTTCTCCTTCCTTTCAGTTTTCTGTTAACTCTAGTTGCTGTCACACAATTTTGTAAGTAGAAGCACTTTTCTTTGAAAACAAATATCTGCTTCTTTGTTTGCTTAGCTTGGAGGTCAGTAAGAAAGACTCCACTGCTTAGTCAGCAGCCCAATTCCAGGGTTAGATTACAGAGGATGGCAGAACATAACAGGCAACAGTTAACTCTTTATGACCATGTTTAAGAAAAGAGCATGAACTGGGAGAGCCTAGCTAAAACCCTGCAAGGTGAAACAGTTTTTCTGCAGAAACAAAACAAAGGTGCTTCCGGCTCTGGGATACCATTTGCATGTTAGAAGGAAAAAATACTATGTTTGACAAAGAGAGCCTCTTAAACAACCACTGTGTTCCTTTGAATTGGATATCACAATAATTTACATAATGTCAGAACACTGTGTAGAGGAAATACTGGAATGGGTAGTCTATTGGTGATGAAAAACAAAACATAATTTTGAATTGTTGCAGAACACTTGGTTATCTTAATTACAAAGAACAATGATTGCAACACACTGGTTTGTTTTGTTAAAATTTTCTGACAATGACCAGATTAAGCTAAACTTGATAATGACCAGATCAAACTTGTTTTGTTCAAGTAGACAGTGTGCCGACTTTTCTTTTTAAGAAGTTCTTAGGTTACTTGGAAAAATACAGAAACTTAACATCCAGTACAGTTGAAAACAAGCAAATTCTATCTTTGCTTTGGAGAATGCTAGAAATAAAAAGCTGTGCAATGGGCCAAGTTTGCCCTTCACGCCACCTCTCTAATTGTACCCACTTCCAGCCCCAGAGGCCATCCCTAAATGCCATTCTGGAGATGATCCTTTTCTGGATTCTTGTCCTCTGGTTTTTCCCTGATTATTCTTACTTTGTCTCAAAGTTTTCTTTTTCTTTCTCCAAACTTAATTATTAGCCGTGTGTCTTGTACCTTGACACTGCATTGGATCATTAAATCTTCATTATGCTGGTCAGAAGAAAAAGTCATGAGTGACTTTCTCAGGCCTGAAAAATGTGTGTGCAGTAGGTTAAACATATCTTATAGATCATGGTCAAAATTGCAATCTTACAGTGGGCCTTTAAAACTGATGAGGGGCAGAGGAGTTCTAATTTCCCCGTTTCTTGTTACGAAAATTATTGAAAACTTGTAACTAAAGCAAGAGAATGGCTCTGTGTTCTTTTTGTGTCTTCCTGGAGCATTGTCTCACAGGCTAACCCAAAATTTGCTTAGTTTTCTAGGGGAATATGTCATTGTTAATTATTTTAATTAGAGCTCACTCTGTGATATTGCTTGATACCTTTAAATTTCTGTCTATTGGAGATGCAAATGATTTCTGTCTGATAGAAAAAAGAAAAACACAGAGGTTATGGTTTTATTGCCCTGTAGGACTTCAGCCAGCTTAGTTTCTAATCTCTCAATCTTCCAACATCCAATCCTCTCTAACTTCAGTCCTTATAAATATCTAGTTTCTCAAATGCTTCCTTCTGGTTCTTTCATCGAGTTAAACAAATTTTGACACATGCCTATCCTGTGCTTATGTGAGAGTCATGTTTTTTTCTTTTGAAAGTTATACCCTGCTGTCCTGAATGAAGACTTAGGGAGGCATATGTTTTCTGGTCACTTTCTACAGAAAGTAACCAGAAAGAAAACAAAGAGCCCCCTAGTCACTTTTGGTACACACAGTTTCAATTTAGTAACTAGAATGTCCAATATCATTTAATTTTCAAAATTCTGGATTCTCCTCTTCCAGCGGAGGCCTGCCTCAGGATGGAAGTCTGCACTGGGAACAGGGAGTGTGGTTCTGCTCAACTGCCCTTACGCTCACCAGATGAGTTGTGATTTTGGATCCCATCAGCATCAAAGCGGAATGGGGTATATGGAGAGAGGTAAGGTGTTTGGCCAGGGCTTGCTTGCCTCCGTGGCTTCATATTCTCTATACAGGGCTGACAGTTAATGCTGACAGCATCTCTGCTAGGCCCTTCTCTCATGTAGCTTCCTTGATCTGCACAGATAAAAATTTGTTGAATTTCTTCATCAGTCCCTGGGCAACCAGGTGGTTCCTCTCAGCTTTTTCCTAAAATGATCTCAGCTCACTCTAGATGGTCCTACTGGGCAACAGCCAAGATGACAACCTAAGCCACTGGTCCTTGGAAATGCCTAATCTTTGCCCCACAAAACTCTTGGAATGTGGGGTGATCCTACAGGAAGAGCCTCTCAGTACCCCCTCAGTAAGTGATTAGCCCTTTCTTTCACTGTCTAGATTTCCTAGCTGGGAATCAGACCTCTATCCAGTACCGCTTTAAGCTTTCTCACATGTGAGTCAGACAAGGGTACTCTGTGTCTTCAAATTTAGGGAGCACAGTTATTTGAGTGGTCCTGTCTAAAAGCTTGTGGATAGAAGTTTGCACCTGTCATCCAAGGTGGAAGGGTCAGTCAGACCTTTCCAAAGTAATCTGTTTATTAATTCAACTCATGTCCACACTCTAAACCCTTTGGATGATTTCATTTAGTTAAGGAGATCAAGGGTTGTGGAACATTTCTCCATTCTATTTCTTTGTAAATCTACATATGGTTGCAAGGATGTAGGGAGTCATCTCTCTCTTGCTTTGGTACTATGACTATTGCCTCACTCAAAACTGAGTTAAAAATAATCTCGGCCGGGTGCAGTGGCTCATGCCTGTAATCCCAGCACTTTGACAGGTCGAGGCGGGAGCTGAGATTGTGCCACTGCACTCTGCAGTCTGGTGCCAGAGCGAGACACCCTCTCAAAAAAAAAAAAAAAAAAAAAAAAAATCTCATTCTGGCCAGGTGCAGTGGCTCACGCCTGTAATCCTAGCACTTCGGGAGGCCAAGGCGGGTGGATCATTTGAGGTCAGGAGTTCAAGACCAGCCTGGCCAAAATGGCAAAACCCCTGTCTCTACTAAAAATACAAAAATTAGCTGGGTGTGGTGGCGGGTGCCTATCATCTCAGCTACTTGGGAAGGCTGAGGCAGGAGAATCACTTGACCCCGGGAGGCGGAGGTTGTTGTGAGCTGAGATCATGCCACTGCACTCCAGCCTGGGCAACAAGAACAAAACTCCGTCTCAAAATAAATAAGATAAAATAATCTCATTCAAATTTCCTGTTACAATTATATATAAATTCACTGGAAACAAGCAAGTGTCGTGATGGGTGTTTTAGATTTTGTAGGTGGGAAGCCTTTACTGCATCAGGAGACTCACTGGGATAGAAGCAATCCCCACAGGGATTGTCTACTCAGTCCATGAGTAAAGCTGGCTCCGGAATGAAAGCAGAGCTTTATGAATATGGCCATTATTCAGCAAAAGGCATACATCTTTCCTTCATATACATATGATGGGTATATGTGTACTTTAAAATCTCATTTCAATGAACTTGTAGTGGTATATGCAACTGTATCTCCATCTCCTCAACTTTCATCTGATATTTGATATTTGTTGATTGAACTTTATGCTAGGTGCTGGGGTATACAGTGGTGAACATGTGTTTTCTTTTTTTTGAAACAGAGTCTCACTGTGTTGCCCAGGCTGGAGTGCACTGGCATGATCTTGGCTCACTGCAACCTCTGCCTCCCAGGTTCAAGCGATTCTCCTGCCTCAGCCTCCTGAGTAGCTGGGATTACAGGTGCGTGCCACCACGCCTGGCTAATTTTTGTATTTTTAGTAGAGACGGGGTTTTACCATGTTGGTCAGGCTAGTCTCAAACTCCTGACCTTGTGATCCATCCGCCTCAGCCTCCCAAAGTGCTGGGATTACAGGCATAAGCCACCGGACCCAGCCCGAACATATATTTTCTTGTGACTTATGACTCTCACACACAGGGCTAATCTTGAAAATGATTATATTTTTTAATACTCTTTCTATCACATTTCTAGGATATACTGGAAATCACTTTCTTTGGAATTAGACCCGGGTTTGAAGACCAATTCTGTCATCTGTGATTATCTTTATGACTTGGGAAATTTACTTAATCTCTCTGAGACTCAGTTTACTCATCTGCAAATAAGACTAACACTGACCAGCTTAGGTTGTTTTATTAAGTGAGATGATGCCTTTAAAGTGCTGACATGAAGTAGGTATATTCCAAGTGAACTCTCCAGGAGTTTTTCTTCATTCTGCTTTTGAGGCACCTCTCCCAGTTTGGGCATAGTGCTGAGGTTCATTATGAAAGAAACTTTGCCTCCTGTGTTCTTAAAACTAAAAGTCATTCCTCGTATTTACCATTTGGAGCATGAGATTGTTCACTTTTATTTTAATCAACGGGATTATGACTATGCTTTTTTATTCAGATTCTGAATAACCACTTAAATAACTGCCACTTTATAGACACAAACCAGACTGCTGCACGTTTTCTTATCCATTGTTTTAACTACCCCTCTTTTTTTTTTTTTTTATTTTGGAGACACAGTCTCATTCTGTCGGCCAGGCTGGAGTGCAGTGGCACAATCTTGGCTCACTGCAACATCCATTCCATCTCCCGGGCTCAAGCAATTCTCCTGCCTCAGCCTCCCGAGTAGCTGGGATTACAAGCGTGTGCCACCACGTCTGGCTAACTTTTGTATTTTTAGTAGAGACAGGGTTTCACCATGTTGGCCAGGCTCATCTCAAACTCCTGACCTCAGGTAATCTCCCCATCTTGACCTCCCAAAGTGCTGGGATTATAGGCGTGAGCCACTGTGCCCAGCCCTATACCTCTTTTTTTTATTATTACTTCAGGATTCTTATAAAGACTCATGGATATTTAGAGATCAGTAACTTGCTTCTTAAAATGGAGCAAATAATATATTTAGCCATTAATCACAAAGTTAGCTTAAGATTTGCTCAGCAAGCACCACGGGTGTGTCACCTTGTAACCAGTCATTGACTAAGTGGTATTTCTGTAGGAGAGATAGAAAGTACTATGACATTAATGAGGCATCATTTTATAGGTAGGAAATTTGATTGCATTAGTGCTTTTTGGTTTCAACTCCAGAGTGTCAACAGACTCACAGATTGTTAACTCCCATTGCACCCCTAGATTAACATCAGATTGATCTAGTTTTTCAGTCTGTGTATTAGTCCATTCTCACGCTGCTATAAAGAACTGCTTGAGACTGCGTAATTTACAAAGGAAAGAGGCTTAACTGACTCACAGTTCCACAGGGCTGGGGAGATCTCAGGAAGCTTACAATCATGGTGGAAGGGGAAGCAAACACGTCCTTCTTTGCGTGGCAGCAGGAAGGAGAAGTGCCAAGCAAAGGGGGAAAAGCCCCTTATAAAACCATCAGATCTCAAGAGGACTCACTCACTATCACAAGAATGGCATGGAGGTAACCGCCCATATGATTCCATTACATCCCATCAAGTCCCTCCCACAACATGTGGGGATTATGGGAACTAAAATTCAAGATGAGATTTGAGCGGGGACACAGCCAAGCCATATCAGTCTGCCTGTCCTTTCTTGTTCTCCACCCAACTCACGAAGACTCATTCAGCACTTCACGTGGGAAACAGCCTTGGGTACACAATCACAAGACTTACAAGAGTTCAATGCCCTTGGAGACCACTCAGTTTGTACTACCAGTCATTTAAACTACAGTTATAACTGTCCTCACTGGTCCTTGGCAGAAACCAGGTTCCTCATAAAAAGACAAAAGGACAAAGGTATTAGGGATCATCTCAGATCAACTTGATGGTTGATTTTTCAAACTGATGTTTGTATTTTTTTTTTTTCTTGAGATGGGGGTCTCACTCTGTTGCCCAGGCTAGAGTACAGTGACAAGATCTCGGCTCACTGCAGCCTCAACCTCCTGGGCTCAAGTAATCCTCCCACCTCAGCTTCCCAAGTAGTTGGGACTACAGGCACACATCACCGTATCTAGCTAATTTTTATTTTTATTTTTTGTAGAGACAGGATCTTGCCATGTTGCCCAGCCTGGGCTGAGGTGATCTGCCCATCTTGGCCTCCCAAAGTGCTGGGATTATAGGTGTGAACCACTGCACCTGGCCCAAACTGATGTTTAAAAAAATCAGTGAAACTTTTTTCTTAAATACATAAGCATCATTGTAAATGATTATTTAACCAATAAATGGTGGCTAGCTTGGTTAAAGGAAGGGTGGGGGATCTAGAGATCTACCCACTCAGCCCCTCCTTAACTGAGCTTTTTCTGAAGACTCAAAATGCTATGCTTGTCACAGTCTGAAAAGCACTCATCTAAGTTAAGCCCTTCATTTTGCAGATGAGGAAACTGCCACCCAGAGGGATGGAAAAACTTACTCAAGATGACCTACAGAGCAGGAGGTTTTATTCAGGCCCTATTCTGAAATTTTTGATTTGTTGTTGTTCATACAATCCTGCTACTTTGGATGGCAGCTAAATAGGACTGGGGGAGGCCTCGAGGTGCCTACGCAAGATTTAAGGAAGCACTCCCTTTCAGGTCTGGACAAGTGCCAACTCTATACTTGCAAGGACTAGAGAGGGAGTGCTTCCTTGAATTTTGCAACTAATCCCAGTCCTGCCTCTATTCATATCTAAAATACTATCATCTCCAAACATGCTGATCTTCTACTTCATGTTGCCTCTTGCCCTCTTATCTTTGTCTTTCCATTAGATTGTTAACTTTGGAGGTCAAGGGCAATGTCTTTCATCCTTATTTTCCTAGGGTTTGGTATAGCATATGGAAAATAACGGGTCTTCAGTAAGTATCTACTGAAAGAACTGATGGGTGAGTGGGTCTAAATTCTGTTTTTGATGAAGGCTTTCCTGATCCCTCAAATTCACTCTGATGTCTCCAACCTCTGAAATCCTAACATATTATCCACATTCTCTGAATAACTCAATTCATTTAATTATATATGCTGACATAACTTTTATGTTTATGTAACTCTTGTGCAGCAACTTAATTTTCCAATTTTCTCTTTCTTTATGCACAATTAGATTTTAGTTAGTTAAGAGCAAATGCCAATTTGTGTTCTTTGAATTTTCTCAGCAGCTAGCAGAAGATTTTGCACACTGAAGGTACATAGCAAATGTTTCTTCAATATATGATGAAGAACAAATAAGTAAGTAGATGAATGGCATTTTCTCAGCTGAAAATAGAATCTACGGTAACTGTTTTCAAGTCCTAGCTTGCCTCCTAACTACCTGAGTGCAGAAATGCTTTCCCCTCATTGGCTTCAGTTTCTTTTTTCTTTTTTTGAGACGAAGTCTCACTCTGTTGCCCAAGCTGGAGCGCAGTGATGAGATCTCGGCTCACTGCAACCTCTGCCTCCCATGTTCAAGTGATTCTCCTGCCTCAGCCTCTCAAGTAGCTGGGACTACAGGCATGCACCACCATGCCCAGCTAATTTTTCTATTCTTAGTAGAGATGGGGTTTCACTATGTAGGCCAGGCTGGTCTCGGACTCCTGACCTTGTGATCCACCTGCCTTGGCCTCTTAAAGTGCTGGGATTACAGGCATGATGAGCCACTGTGCACGTCCTGGCCTCAGTTTCCTTATATGTAAAATGAGGAGGTGGTTTGAGTGATTCTGAAGATACTTCCAGCTCTGGCATCCTGTGACTCTATGAATTTAGAAATCTGTCATGCAAGAGGAGTTCAGGTGTAAATTTTGTTACTATAAATCACTTGCTCATCTAACAGGAATTGTTTACATGTAGTTGACGGTCTAATTTTTAAATGTTCAGAGTCCTAAAATTATGAACAGATTATATGTCAAAAATTAATTTGCAATATACAAGGTATATTATGGTTGAACTAGTTTTTGTGGTCTTAGGCTGGAAACTAAACACCTAGTATATAGAAGCAATAATATTTCAAGTATACATATTCATTTATAGCATTATTTCTATGGGAAAATGCACCCAGAATTCTAACTAGGATCTTCAAGAACAACTCTCCCCAGGTCAGTGCATGGAGCAGAAAGAGAAGGGAAAGGGATAGAATGTCTTCATGACTTTAATCCTAGTATTTGAAAAAAAATAATCAAACCTTGCACCTACAAATTTCTGTCTTGATCCAGAAAGTCATTAGCATAAAAAAGATAATAGTGAGTATTTTATTATTTCAGGAAGGTAAAACAGATCTTTTAAAATGGCTCATTGTATCATTATGTTCTCATTTAGATATTTTCAGTATTTACTTTTTCTTTGTAAAATAAACTTGAAGGTGGCTTGTTAATTTTTTTTTAGAGAAATCTGAGTAATCTTCCCAGAGGCTCCTGAAGAAGATTTAACTTTTTTCTCATCTGATTTTCATATAATGTATTCAATTCTACAAGTTCCATTGCTAAAATGCCACACTGTGTGAGTGATCTCCATGTTTGGTGACTAAATAAACTATGTGACAAAACTGATATTTTCTTAAGGAAAAGTCTAATTTCATGAGGAAGTATTTGGTGGTTCATGGTGGTGTTAGATATGAGTTCTAAATTTCTTTACAAAGAATCAATATGTCAGTATGTTCAATTCTTTGCCTTCTACTTTTAAACTTCACTTCCTCATAAAGCAACCTTTTTCGATCACCTGCTCCACCCTGACTCATTTCAATCACCTGCTCCACCCTGACTCATTCCCATTACCGGCTACCTGGTCTGCCCTGACTCATTCCTTACCCTGCATAACCATTTTTTCCTGCCAAACCGTTCACCCTGTCACTTTCTTTCAATTAGCCAATGAGAATTAGTTTAGATGCTGCGGTATAACCCTAGCCAATAGGGGAACAACACAGCAACAGGGGCCGCTTGCGTCAGGGATAAGAACCCCTTCCCCTCCCTTGTCCAAGTGTGCGCTCACCATTGCTCCATCTGTAAGGGTGCACCCTTCTATAGAGGTACCTTGCCTTGCTGAGAATTAAAAAGAAAATTTTATATTCAAGTGCTATTTTTTTTGCCGCATGGAAACTTTATTTATAACAGTGGGCTGCATGCCATCCTGAGAATTCATCTCTCAGAATTGTGGCCTATGCATTTCAGTTCATGCCAACTAACCAACTTTGAATATAACATTGTACTTTCCCTTCTAACTATTTATTTAGGTCTTTGTTGACTTAAAAGATTATCATTAGTGCAGCAAAGAGTGAAAGGCTCTGTGTTAGACATGACAACTGTATTACTTTACTTGGCTGTCACTTACTGGTCTCTTAGGCCGTAGTTCATTCCACCTAGTTCCTGTTGATCATGGTTGGCAAGGTAAACTTTCTTGAAAACAATTTCTTCCACACTGGTCTTTAGTTTTATCATTGTCTTTCAATCAAATATGAACATTTTGGCTCATATTTCAAGTTCTCTCCACCCCATCATCAGGCTTCTCCATGACTGTTCAGCATAATTCACCTCATCTTGCTGCCCTTTGGCCTCTCTCTGTAAGCAGTTAGTCTGACCCAGGAGATCTTTTCAAACCTCTTTCATCTTCATTTGTACTGGAGCTTTGTGAAAGACAGGTGAGGTGATGGGCCATGTCCTCTGGTGCCTGACTTCCTTCCACCTTTTCTCAACAATCTGTATAGCACGTGTACTTACTGTAGCAACAACAGTCATAGTAATGATATCTTTTATTACTGAGTTCCTACCATGTAAGGCACTAAATTGTTTTATATGTATCATCTCTGCTAAAACAATAGCATGATTTAGGTAAATATGGGTATTATTATCTCCATTTTACAAAGAAAATATTGAGATCCGAAGGATTAAGAAATGTACCCAAAGTCATACAGTTAGTCGATGTCAGAGCCAGGATTTAACCAGTTGGTATGCCTCTAGAGTTTTTTATCTTAACCATTATACTTTTCTGGCTCCTGCAAATGACCATGTGCTGTGAGGAGTACAAAGATGTAAAAGATCCAGTGCCTGTACCACAAAGTTGACTGTTTAGTTTGGTAGATAAGAGATGCACACAAATAACTTTTTTATAGGTCAGTGTGTGACAGGTACTGGAAAAATGGGCCTAAGTTGCAATGTGGTTGTAGAGTTGGGAGAAGGCTGCCCAGAAGCTCTGAGACTTTAGTCTTGGAAAGATAGGTACCATTTTCATGGGTATCTAAACTATTCAAACTTACATGTTATTTTATTCTGGCTTGCATTGTTTATTTCGTTTTCTTTTGTTTTTGCCTTTCTTCTCAATTAGAGAAGTTCTTTTAAAGCAAGGTTCATGTCTTATACCTCTGTATTTTCCATATATTACTAGCAAGTGTTATGTACATAGTAAATTATAAATAGTTTGTGATTAACCACTTAAAGATAAAATTTATTTATGAAAACAATTACATCAGCCTTTTCCAAAGTACATCTTACTAAGCAGTATTCTCTTAATTGTTCTTATGGAAGCTATATTTTCCCTTTCATTATATTCATCAACTTTCAAGTAGGAGTTTAATGTGTGTTTTTTCTACTAGACTGTTAAGACCCATGAGGACAAGGACTGTGTGTGTCCTGTATACCACTGAATCCTGGGTGCTTGCAATGTGTGCACATAGTAGTTGTTCAATAAATGTTCATTGAATAAATGAAATAGGTCTCTCAAGGAACCCGTTTCAAAAAGCCTTCCTTGACCTAGGGAGTTGATGAAAAGCTGCATGGATATTATGCCATCCTCTTGAATATTCACAGTTGCATGTTGGCAGATGAAATCTCTAAAAACCTTGCAGCAAAGAAATCTGTTTAAAGTGGGTTATACAGTTTATTAAATTAAACTGAACTGATGAACTACCCTCCTCCTTTATTTCCCTTAGGAGAATTTGTTAATATTCTGTGAAATCACTGATGAGCAGACACTCTCAGGAAAGCCATTTTTGGGGGAATCTGATTGTAGCATTTGTCACACAATATTGTTACAACTATAGATCCCAAGAAATGTGCCCTCTTTTCAATCCTTTTCCAGCCAAAGGGACTGACGATTCCAAAACATAGAAACCAGGACCACACCTTCCTAAGGTAACCTTGTCATCTACACAAAGAGGACTGCTCTATGCTCTTATTCATATTCTTTGTCAGTGTGTGACAAAGGCTTTTGTTCGCAATAGCCTGCCTGGTCGAGGAGAATTATTTTTATTGGGTTGTTTCCAGTATTTGTCTATAAGCTTCACATTTATTTACAAGGACTGTGAGAGAACTAACTTCACAGGGCTCAAAGAGGAATAATAAGGGTAAAAGATTAAAGGCTGTGTCTTTTAAGAAAGGTTAAATAAGTTGAAGTAATTTAAAGGAAAAATACAAATAATAAGGAAGGACAGACTTAATGAAATAAAATTCAGCATGCTACCTGAAGTCGGTCCGTGTGTAGGCTGCCTGGCTTTTTGTCGCTGAATGCCCAGATGCTGGTCTTGTTTAATGCCTATCTTCAGGTCCAGCGTTATCTCTGATTTTATAACATATGCCAGCAGTCATTCCTGTATCAATATCAAAGCTATACTCCCTATTTTTTTGAGACTAACATTAAGTGCTTGCTATATATTAATTTGCCAAGTGTATTTTATGCATCATTATTCATTCATTCAGTAAACATTTGTAAAGTGCCTCCTGTGTGTCTTTGTATTTAGAATATATCAATGAATAAAACAGACCCAAAGTCTTGCCTTGTGGAACTTATATACTTGTGGGTGTGAAAAGACAGTAAACAATAAACATAATAAATAAGTAAATTACATAGCATGTAGGAAGGTGATAAATGTTATGAAAAAAGAGACCAGGGAAAGTAGGAAGATTGTGTGTATATGAGGAGAGAGGGGTTGAAACCTTAATTTGGACAGTGTGGACCTCACTGAGAAAGTGATATTTGAGCAAAGAGATAAAGTCCTTGAGCAAGTAAACTGTGGGAATACCTGGAGGAAGAACAGGTTGACCAGCAGAAGCAATCAACATAAAGGCCCTGAGTCAAGAATGCTTGTTGACTTGGAGGAACAGTAAAGAGGTCAGTGTGGCTGGGTGTGGGGGCGCGGGGAGGGGATCCTATAGGGCCTTTGACCATTCTAAGGACTTTGGCTTTTACTCAGAGTGAAATGGAAAGCCATTGCAGGATTTTGAGCAGAGCAGTGTTACTGCTGACTTTTTTTTTAAAAAAAGGATCACTAGCGCCGGGTGTGGTGGCTCACGCCTGTAATCCCAGCACTTTGGGAGGCCGAGGCGGGTGGGTCACGAGGTCAGGAGATCGAGACCATCCTGGCTAACACGGTGAAACCGCGTCTCTACTAAAAATACAAAAAAAAAATTAGCTGGGCATGGTGGCACGCGCCTGTAATCCCAGCTACTCGGGAGGCTGAAGTAGGAGAATGGCGTGAACCCGGGAGGCGGAGCTTGCAGTGAGCCGAGATCGCGCCACTGCACTCCAGCCTAGGCAACAGAGCAAGACTCCGTCTCAAAAAAAAAAAAAAAAAAAAAAAAGGATCACTAGCTAGGAGGACAAGAAGTGGAAGCAAGATTCAGGTGCTGCTATATAATAATGCAGGTGAGTGAAACTCAGGATTCAGACTAAATAGTAACCAACAGTGGAGTTGGTGAGAACTGGTCAGTTACTGGATAGATATTCTATCCTCTTATATCACCCTTTGCAGTGTCAAGCAAACTTAAAATGAGCTAACAGAGCAATAGGGTTAGCTAGAAGTGTGTGTGACAGAGTAGTCAAAAATGACTCTAACACTTTTTTTTTTTTTTTTTTTTTTTGAGATGGAGTCTCTTTCTGTCGCCAGGCTGGAGTGCAGTGGCACTTTCTTAGCTCACGGCCACCTCCACCTTCCAGGTTCAGGTGATTCTCCTGCCTCAGCCTCCAGAGTAGCTGGGACTACAGGCCCATGACACCACGCCCAGCTAATTTTTGTATTTTTAGTAGAGACAGGGTTTCACCACGTTGGCCAGGATTGTCTTGATCTCCTGACTTCGTGATCTGCCTGCCTCGGCCTCCCAAAGTGCTGGGATTACAGGTGTCAGCCACCGTGCCCAGCCGACTCTAACACTTTTTAACCTCAACGAATCCTTATAGCCAGGTAGGTTATATTATCACCTCCCTTTTTCAGATAGAGAAACTGAGTCTTAGAGAGATATTAACTCTAGGTTATTTAGCTAGTAAGCAGAAGATCTGGGATTTGAATCCAGTGTTGTATGACTTCAAATGCTGGGTTTCTTTCTTTTTCTTTTCTTTTCTTTTTTTTTTTTTTTTTTGAGAGGGAGTCTCGCTCTGTTGCCCAGGCTGGAGTGCAGTGGCACGATCTGGGCTCACTGCAAGCTCTGCCTCCCGGGTTCATGCCATTCTCCTGCCTCAGCCTCCTGAATAGCTGGGACTACAGGCGCCCAACACCATGCCCGGCTAATTTTTTGTATTTTTAGTAGAGATAGGGTTTCACCGTGTTAGCTAGGATGGTCTCGATCTCCTGACCTCGTGATCCACCCGCCTCGGCCTCCCAAAGTGCTGGGATTACAGGCGTTAGCCACTGCGCCCGGCCAACGCTGGGTTTCTTAGTCATACTGCTGTTTGGCCCAGGAAGACATTGAGCTATTACTGTGAAATCCGACCTGAGGTCTCCAAGAAGCTGATTCCAGATGTGTTTTTTGGTTATTCAGTACCTACCTTGAACACCAGTTTCCATTGACATGTTTCCATTTCTTAACCTTAGTTCATTAGTGATGATATTTCTCTCCCTCAACCTTTTCATTTCTCAGAGTCTCCTACTTTTGAAGGCTGTTTTCCATCTGTTTAAATCTCTGGCCACCTAGACATCCACGATGTGCTTATTTTTCCCCAGGCCTTGGACTCAGTTTGGACTTCCACCAAAACTTTCCTTTTCTCTTTGGCAAGCTTTCACATTCCAGAGCTATTTTCTAATATTTGTCCTCCAAGACCTGCTTTAGATTAATTGACCCCTGAACACTTTGAAAAGTTAAAATCATATGCTTTTCCATGAGGAGCAAGGGAGTGGGTGACATGGAGAGCTGCGCTGGCAGCGACAGTTCTGAGTTCTCTATCCTTCACCTAGCTCATGCTGAGAGAGAGGGGTGTGGCAATAGCAAGCTTGGAGGCCTGTAGGCAGGACAGATGATCCTATTGGTTAGAGACACCTGGCCTCAAGCAAATATTGTTTATACTTTACCCTCTTCATCCTGAACCAATTTAGTGTCCTCTTAGATCACCTTTTGCAGCACCAAGCAAACTTATAATGAGCTAACAGTATTATCTTAACAACCAGCACCAACATTCTTCCTACAGAGGAAAATGTCAATACTGGGGAGATGTTTCAATATGGGTTTAGGGCAAAAAGTGGGTTCCCCAATGGCTGGGGTGTCAGCTGGCATCCAGGTCTCAGGGGATTGGGAAGCTGCCAAGCACAATGCAGAGAAAATGACACTCTTGGTTCAATAGGGGGTGGGGAGCAGAAGGGAACAGCAGAGATGGACAGAGATGAACACAAGGGAGGTAAGATAAAGCTGTCAAGTTGGGGGAAGGCTATTCAGGGAACTGTGTGACCCTCTCCACACTTCATCACCCAATTTATAGGAAAATCTGCTTATCCCCAAAAGGCGTGGTATGAATGAAGGTTGTTGTGGAGCTAAAGGAGAGGCTCAGTTCTAAGTTGGGTTCTTCCTAGCATAGGACAGAGGCATTGTGCAGAGACAAGGCCCAAGAGACATAAGAGGCAGGAGAGAGCTTTGGGTGCTATTGGACATAAAATAAAAAGGGATTCATGGCAATTTTACCCAGATTTCATAGTCAGGGAGTTCTCAGCTATAGTACTGTGAATGGCTTTAACCTTTTCCCATCTATATTCTTACATTAATTCCAGTCTTCTCCTGGAGAAGACTCTGGTTCCACAATCCCTACATATTGAAATCTTGCTAAACTCAAATCCCATTCCTATGGAAATTCTGAACATTCGGTATAAAGTGAACTTTCACATGGCAGGTGCATTAAGTTTTCCATATGTACCCTGTTGTTTAAGTTAGATTTCAAGCTTCTAGAAAACAGACATTTAATGAATTTTTGAAGTAAATAACTTATTAATCTTCCCTAGGAGACATTGTTATTTACAAAAATGTACAATTGAAATCAAATTTTATAACGGGAAAAATTGAATCTGTAGAAATAACACACATATGTATATGTATAGCTTTGCCACCAGTATCTAAATACCTCTCTATCCCATTTCTTTAAGGTTCTGATCAAATATCAGGCCTGACCTCCCTCTTCTCCATTCACCCCATACCATCTATCATTCTTTTTTTTTCCAATAGTTATCGGCACCTGGATGTATAATTCATGGAACTATTCATGTATTTGTTGACTGTGTCTCCTGCCACTAGGACATATGTTACATGAAGGCAGAGACTGTGTTCTATTCCCTGCTGTATCTTCAGTGCCTAGAACAATGCCTGTCTGGACTATAGTTTGGCCCTCAGTAATATTACATGAATAAATCCACAGCCATGGTTAGAACTGTATCTTTCTTTCTGCTTTGACGTTCAGAATTAATAAACATATGTTAGACATTTATATTTGCATAACCAGGTAAATCACTCAGAACTCAGTATGTAGCTTCATTACCTATGATTAGAAATAAACAGCCAAGAAGAGAAAAGCAGAAAATAACTATTTCTTGTAAAGTGAAGTGTGATGTCTAGATTGAAACTTCACAAAGCAAATGTGTGCAATCATTTCTTTCCTGATGAATTTCGGGGACGCATTTGCCCTCTACATAACTTTGTCTATAACTCAAAACTGTATAGCAGGTTTAAAAAAATCTGATTCCAGATATATTAAAGAAATTGATTAAGTGTGTCAATTTCCTGTAAATACACCAAACCTTAATATACATAGAAATTTGGGTTTGGAGGAGACTTTGAAATTTCTCTTTCAAGATGGTTATTTTATTTTATAAATGAAGCAACCAAAGAATAGAAAAATCAAGTGACCTACTGGAGCACACTGTATGTGAATTTAGAAGTAAAACTCGGCCACCAACTCAGGGCTGTGCCTGCCCCACTGCACTGCACACCTTCTCTATACTGCTGGAAACACGACAGTTCTGCCTAGTTTTCAAGCAGCTTTTCAAGTTACAGGTCCTGACTTCAGAGTTTATCTCACATTTCGTTTGTATCTATTTTTACTTTCTTTCCATCTTTTATTCCAGCTTATCACTATTTCTGGCGACTTCTAGACCGAGGGATAGCTTTAATGTACTAAAAATAAGAATCTCTTCCCCCCTGTTTTCCATTACTGTTTTTTCCTTTCCTTTATATGAATGTTCACTATCTTTTTTCTCCTCCTCCCGTGATGACTTCCTATACTCTAAAGTATATTTGACTCAACCTCCTTAACGATCACTCGTAATTAGTTTATGTGTTTCCATATATTTGTGTTCACGACAAGTTTTTATCTGATCATCAAAATTTAAGCCCCTTGAAATGAAAATTAAAATCAAAATGAGATACAACTATGTATCTATCAGAATTAAAAAGAGTGACCATACCAAGTGTTGAGGAGGATACAGAAGAACTGGAGCTCTCATATGCTGCTCCTGGGAATGCAAAATGGTACAACCAGTTTGGAAAAACAGTTTGGTGGCTTCTTTAAAGGTTAAATAACACCTATCTTATGATCCAGCTATTCTACTCCTAGGTATTCACTCAAGATAAATGAAAGCATATGTCCATATAAAGAGTAGTACAGGATAGAGGAATTATAGAGGGACAGGAGGAAAAACTTTGGGTGGTAAATCATATGTTCATTTTCTTGATGTTAGAGATGGTTTCACAGGTGTATATATGTGTCAAAACTTATCAAATTTTGCTTTTTAAATACGTTCAAGTTACAGTATGACAATTATAACTCAAAAAGGTGGTTAAAAGAATTTTAAGCCCCTTGGATGCTGAAACTGTAACTTTTCTTTAATAGCTCTCAGAAATGCCTGGCAAAATGCCACACAACCTCTGAGAACTAAGTATATATTTATTGCTAAATTGTTTGACTCAATAATAGTTTAGCGATTTCCCTAGGACCATGAATTTTAGGTATTATCCTGACATTGAGAATAGTTCAATTAAGATCAACTAACAGTTACTAAGCTTCTCTTATGAAGCAATAAAATATGAGACGTGTTTTTGATGCATTTATAATCAGGCTGATATTAACATAATCAGGCTGAGTTTAACACAGAAACTTTCTATTCAAAGCCAAAACAAAATCCACTGAATTCTATAAAAATTAAGCAATTTAGTAAAAAATGTAGTCAGCCTAATTTTGCCTCATGCAAATTAAACATTTGACTGATTTTTGTTTTCCAGTAATTGTAATATTGTATGGCATTCATAAGGAATTATAACCTCTGTTTCTCTTCGCTAATAACAAAATATCTTCCATTTATTTTTATTTTTTATTTATTTATCTTATTTATTTATTTTGAGACAGAGTCTCACTCCTTTGGAGTGCGGTGGCAGGATCTTGGCTCACTGCTACCTCCACCTCCTGGGTTCAAACAATTCTCATGCCTCAGCCTCCTGAGTAGCTAGAATTACAGGAGCATATCACCAGGTCTGGCTAATTTTTTGTGTGTTTTTAGTAGAGACGGAGTTTTGCCATGTTGGCCAGGATGGTCTCAAACTCTTGACCTCAATTGATCCACCCACCTCAGTCTCCCAAAGTGTTACAGGCATGAGCCACCACGCCCAGCCATCCATTTATTATGTATAGATAATACCATATGCACCAGGCATTTTATAAAATTACCTTATTTAATCGTATAACAATATGAGAGATAATTAGTTAATGAAGCATCCCTCTTAAACAGATGAAAAACTAAGTCTCAGAGAAATTAATCATTTGGCCAAGATCATACAACCAGTAAACAGAGGAGGTGAGATTTGAATCCGAATCACTCTGACATCAAAGCACAGTTTTCTATTTTTGTATCCCTGAATAATTTGCATTATCTTTGCAGGAGTGTCATGGACTTGATCATACTGCTAACTTATTAAACCACAATGTAAATTCTTTTTTTTGGATAGATTAGCAACAAAAAAAAATTAAAAACACTGCTTCATTCATTCACAGTAAAGCCAGAAGATACTAGAACTCTATATAGATTTTTATACACACACATATATATATAAAACACACATATACCTACAATTAGAATTCTTTAACATTTAAATCATATCTATTTCCTTCACAGCATTTTATATTTTAGTTCTTCTTATCTCTCTTTAATGTACTTTTTATGCCCAGGTTACAAAATAAAGTATGTTATATTGGTGAAGCTTTGCCTGGTTCTTATCTTAGGTTCCAGTAGGTTTGGATGTTCTCGGTGTGACCTGGAAATTTCCCCAGAGGCAAATTTGTAGTATCTGGCCTAATTCTATAGAAAGTTCCTCTTATGTAGTGTTTCTCAGATATTTGCATTCCTTGACTTCTGCCCACTCTTTTTTTTCTACTTTAAATGTTCTCCCACTGTGACTAATTTTCAGTTTTATAACCACATGAAAAACAAACAAACAAAAAAGATCGGTTACTTAAGGCACCAACAGGACAAATCATTGCCCAGAGCTGGCAATGACAGTTTCCCTTGTTATTGCAACAGGTGTTAAAGATTGGAAGAAAGGGTAGGACAAAAATGAGGTGGGAGCCTTACAGCCTTACTCATATTTTTTTTTTTCTTTTTGGTAGATGGGGTCTCACTCTGTCACCTCGACGGGAGGGCAATGGCATGATCACAGCTAACTGCAGCCTCAACCTCCTGGGCTCAAGTGATCCTCCTGCCTCAGCTCCCTGAGAAGCTGGGACTACAGGCGAGGGCCACCATGCCCAGCTGCTTTTATTTAAAAATTTTTTTTGTGGAGACTGCATCTCACAGTGTTGCCCAGGGTATTCTCAAACTCCTGGGCTCAAGCGATTCTCCCGCCTAAGCCTTCCAAAGTGTTGGAATTACAGGCATGAGCCACTGTGCCTGGCCTAAGATAATTTTTATTTAAAATACTTTACTTTGATCTTAGCGTTGCTCCATTTTGAGAACTTCCTAGCTTTAAGGACAATTGCATTGTGTAGAAAATCTGGTGAAAATGCCTTTAAATGATAGGAATATCAGCGAGAGTTAGTTTGGTTTAACCAACTTTTGATAAGACATTTAGTTCAGTGCCATTTTGGTTTAATTAATATTATTTTACTTCTTTGGCAAATTAGCATGGCTTCTTCAACAAATGTGGCTGTGAAGTTGTGGCAGACAGCCACGTTTACTACTGGAGACCGTCACTACGACAGTTATTACTATTACTACTTGAGACCGTCATTATGACGGTTACTACTGTTACTGCTTGAGACCGTCATTACGAGACTGAACGAAGGGGGATGAACGTAGATATGAAAACTTAAGACAAAAGAAACTGTTTTAAAGGAAGGGGCCAGGGGAAGAAGAGAGCTTGCTGCTCCTAGTGAGCAAAGGCAGCCCCTGAGCTTCCACAGCCCATTGTATTTATTGGTTAGCAAGAGCAGGAAGGAGGAGGTAATGATTGGTCAGCTGCTTAATTGATCACAGGTTCACATTATTACTAACAGGCTTCAGATGTACCAAATCGAAAGAAACACCGCGCTTGGGGCGTGACTGCCCTCAGCAGTCCTTCCGGTTGGCAGACGCAGTTTGTCAGTTTGCCAACATTCTGCATTTATGAGAAACAGTTTGCTGCTTACTCATATAGCCTCCAGTGGTATACTGAGTTGATCACGACCCTCATTCTTTCGGCCTGCAACATGAAGTCATTCATTTGGATATGCTGCATGGACCATTTACAAACAGCCACATCACAGGCACTCCTCTATGGAAAGAAGGGCTCTTTGGATGAAGAGTGTTCTTGTGGAGGGTGTATAGAAATATGAAATATGATCTTGTCCTAGAGAAGCATTCATATTGAGTAAGGGGCAGCCAGCACACATGAACCCACAAAATAATAATAAAGGGCTGCCTATGGTCAACTGCCATAAAGTAAATACTATAGATTATCAGAGTGGAAAAAAAATCCACCATGGCCTGACATGAAGAGGTTGGTAGTCATTTAGCTCATACTATGGGTAAGCCATTTTAAAAGGTGCTGTTTAAGATAAGAATAAAATGACAGGGCTCCTGCTCTTTGTGGGTGTGAACCCAGAAAATTATGTAATAAGGAAAGCAAGGAATTCAAAGCAAAATCTTCAGTGAATCATAGTGAATGAGAATGCTTCTCATGGAAAGATGAGAAGGAGTTCAGGGAGGTGATATTTGAGTTTAGACTTAAAAGATGGGTAGAATTTAGACAGAAGGAAGTTGGAGAAAGTGGAAGCGTATTTGTAGGTAGGAAAAACGCCCAAGGAAAGACATAGAGGCATTAAATCATAGGATATTCAGAAAAAAATGTGTTATGTGAAGGAAACAAAAAAGCCGAAGACAGGTGGAGGAGAATGTGGTGGGTATTAAATAACTTATGGTGGACAACAGGGAAACATTGTAAGTTTGATATGAGAAGAAATATGATCATAATTATTGAGGAAGAAGAGAAGAAAACCCAGGACAGAATGTAGAGGAGCTCCAAATTTGAATGGTGGATAGAAGAGAATGAGATAAAAAAGAAGAGAAGCAGCAGCCAGAAAAGTAGGAAGATAATCAGGAGGCAACTGGACCTCGAAAACAAGAGGCAGAACATTCCAAGAGTAGGTGGTCAGCAGAGATGTCAGGCAAAATGAAGACTAGAAAATATGTATTGTCTTTATGATAGGGAGGTCGTTGGTGTTTTTGGCAAGTTGCATGATAAGAACTAAATTGGAATAGATTGACTTCTGATTGGTGGATGTGGAAATTAAGACAAAACTTAGATGGTTTTTTATTTTCTTTTGTTTCTGTTTGGCTGTAATGAGACAGGATAGAATAGAACCTGGAGAGAAACATGAGGTTAAAAGAGGTTATTATATTTAAATGGGAGAGACCTTCTTCACAGATGTATAAGGCAATTGGAAAGGTCTAGTGGGGGTGGGGATTGACTGTAAAAGAGGAGTGAGATATTGGATGGTTTAGTGAGAAGAGTTTTGGGTGCTGGGTAAGGTGGACAGGATGAAGTCCAAAGCAAGGATAAAAGGAAGAGTGGGAAGGCCTCTATTGTTACATAATAACAATAGAGGAAAGAGACATAGAACGGGTTAAGGTGTAGGTAGGTTTATATCTTGGTTGTTGGAAGAAGAGGACATTTATATTAATTTGCTAGGGTTACTGTGACAAATGCCACCGAATGTGTGGCTTAAACAATAGAAACTTATTTTCTCACAATTCTGGAGACTAAAAGATCAAAGATTAATGTGTTGGCAGGGTTATTTTCTCCTGAGGCCCCTCTCCCTGGCTTGCAGATGACTGTCCTCCTGTCTTCACAAGGTCTTTTCCCCAGGTGTCTGTATCCTAATTTCTTCTATAAAAGACACGCGTCATATTGGATTGGGGCCACCCATACCTTCTCATTTTATCTTAGTTATCTCCTTAAAGGCTCTATTTCCAAATACAGTCACATTCTGAGACAATGAGGGTTAGGACTTCAACAGAAGAATTTGGGGGTGTGGACACAATTCAGCCCTAACAGCATCCCTACCTGAGATTTTTATCTGTTAAGTAGAAAGAAAGGTCATTTTCTGGGAAAGAGGAGGGGAGAGGAAGGGCAAAGATTTAAGAGTAGAAGCATTTTGAACATTTTATTGTAGGGGTGGTCAGGTTGACCAGAGAAATGTAATTGTATTATTCAGTGTGGATGGCCCACTGAAATTGGTGATTATGAGTTCACAGTGTGACTTTCTCCAGCAGAAATATGTGCCTAGGTGCAGGCTGGGAAGGAGCTGATGGCTTTGTTTGAGTGTTGCTACTAAAAGACACAGAGACAGGAAAGTAAACAGAATGGATAAAAGACAAGTAAAGAAAAAAGACGCTAATTGGTTTGAAGAAAGTTGAAGAGGCAATAGATTTGGGGATTCCAATAAGGCCAAAGAATGGTTGAACAATAGTAATTGATAATCGTAACTGATGTAGGGTGATTATGGTTTGGCTCTGTGTCCCCACTCAAATTTCACCTTGAATTGTAATACTCCCCATGTGTCAAGGGCAGGACCAGGTGGAGATAATTGAATCATGGGGGCAGTTTCCCCGTACTGTTATCATGATAGTGAGTGAGTTCTCATGAGATCTGATGGTTTTATAAAGGGCTTTCCCCTTTGCTCAGCCTGCCGCCCTGTGAAGAGGTACCTTCCACCATGATTCTAAGTTTTCTGAGTCCTCCCCAGCCATGTGGAAATGTGAGTCAATTAAACCTCTTTTTTTTCATACATTACCCAGTCTCAGGTATTTCTTCACAGCAGTGTGAGAATGTACTAATACAGAGGGAGAGGGCTCATTACACGGGAGGAATATTTAAATTGCATGGATCACATAGAGATAACAGCACAGGCTAAAGTCTGACTTTAAAAGTGGATGGTTTTGGAGATGTGAAGGTCAAGGAATGAAGACAGATCTTGAGTAGGAAACAACACTGAACTGTCAGTCTTCAGTGGGTGAAGGAGCTTGGATAGGCTGACAGTAGATGGCAACAAAGAGGAGAGGGAGGGTTGGTATAGCCAAGTGGCATGGACCCCAGAGAGGTAGTTTTTAATAAAAGGGAGCAGAACTAATTGTCTGGAGTGATAATGGGGAGCAGGTAGGACACCAACCCCATCTCCCAACCTTGTGATGCATGATTAGAGGATAATAAATAGTCACCCCTTGAGAAGGCTAAAAGGAAAGTCATGAGTTTAGAGAAGAGCTTGGAGGCAAGGAAGTATAGGAAACATCCAGAGAACAGATTGAATTTAGAGACATCTTCTGGTCTCCAGGATATAGAGAAATAGAAGTTGGCCAAGAGATAGAAGATCAGGCCCAGACAAGAATAAACAAAGCATTATGGAGATAATGTTATATGAAGAATGAATGTTTTGGAGTGCTTAAACTTGGGCACTATTTTTTTTACAAACTAGGATGAGAGAGCTGGTGAATAGCATTTAACAATTTCTCTCTAAGGGTGAGCAATAAGCCTGATGGAGAGATGGGAGATGCAGAAACTGCAGATCTCACATTGATTCTAATGCCTCTTTTCCATTAATTCTTTCAACAAATAATGTGTAAGATCTAATGATGCCAGGTCCAGTGCCAGGGACTGGGGATGGAAAGATGAATGGTGTGGAGTTTGCCCTTGAAAAGGTCTCTGTCTAATAAGGAGATACCTAACTACAACACTGTAATAAATGACAACTTAGAAGTATTTGTAAGGTAAAATGTGGGCACAGAGACAGGAGTCCGATGAGACATGGTCTACAAGTTGTATATTCACTCATCTTCTGAAAGGTCCCCAACATCCACATAGAAGGGGCCTCCACTTTCTTTTCCAGGAAGATTCACCCAGAATGTTAACATGCTGTCCTTAGTCGTCATGGCATTGACATAACAGCAGTGGCTAATCCGTAGTTTCTGCTAATCAGACTAAAATATTTCACCTTCCAACACTTTCTCTCTCTCAACCAGGAAATTTACAACTGAAAATGAATTCCATTCCTTACCATCTTGACTTCTTCTTTTCATCTTACTGTAACCCCATGTGTCTCAAACTCAAGATGCCTCAAAATCACCTGAAGGGCTCTTGTTGACCACAGTTGGCAGGGTCTTACCACCAAAGGTTCTGACTCATAGGTCTGGATGGCACCTGAGATCTTTCCATTTCTCGCAAGTTTCTGGATGTATTAGGCCACTCTGATGTTGTATAAAGAAATACCTGAGGCTGGGTAATTTACAAAGAAAAGAGGTTTAATTGGCTCGTGGTTCTGCAGGGTGTATAGAAAGCATGGTGCCAGCATCTGTGTCTGGTGAGGGTCTCAGGAAGCTTATAGTCGTGATGGAAGGCAGAGGAGGAGCAGGTGAGTCAGAGGTGACAGTGGGAGCAAGAGAGAGCAGGGAGGTGACATGCAGTTTTAAACAACCAAATCTCGGGTGAACTTGCAGCCAGAACTCACTTATCATGAAGGGGATGGTGCTAAGCCATTCATGAGGGCTCTACCCCCATGACCCAAACACTTCACACTAAGTCCCACCCCTAATACTGGGGATTACATTTCCACATGAGATTTTTAGGGGACAAATATCCAAACTGTATCACCAGATGATGCTGAGGCTCATGGACCAGAGCCCATACTTTGAGAACCACTGCTGTCAACAGATTGGTAATGCTTTTCCACAGTAGACCTGACTTTTCAACTTCGAATGTCCTCTAAATGTATCAGTTATTATAACTAGTTAAGGGAGTCTCTGAGGAAGAAAACAATTCCTGAGCTTTTATTTTGCTTTCATTGCCCCAGTGGTTATAACCTGGTCTATTTAACCATTCCATGTAGTCTTCTAGCAATGACCAGTTTGAGGAGAATGTGGTCTTTGAAATGAGTCTTGAAGGATAAATAGGAGTTCAGCAAAACAACAAGAGACATGGAAGGAGCGGGAAGAAGCTTGAGTGAAGAGCTTGGTTGGGTGAGCTGGAAGGGCATGGGCTTCCGAGGACAGCTACCAGTTCTCCATGAACCGAGAGCAGCGGGTAGGGTGAGTGGAGGAAATGCCCTGGATAGCTTTGTGCAAAGAACATAGGGCTGGATTTTAAAGAATTTTGAATGTCATATGACAGATAATTTTTAAAAATGGAAGTAACTTTTAAAAATATGTCATACTATTTTTTTTTTTTTTTTGAGACCGAGTTTCGCTCTTGTTGCCTGGGCTGGGGTGCAATGGTGTGATCTCGGCTCACTGCAACCTCCGCCTCCTGGATTCAAGCAATTGTCCTGTCTCAGCCTCCCAAGTAGCTGGGATTATAGGCATGTGCCACCACGCCTGGCTAATTTTTTGTATTTAGTAGAAATGGGGTTTCACCATGTTAGTCAGGCTGGTCTTGAACTCCTGACCTCAGGTGATCCACCCACCTCAGCCTCCCAAAGTGCTGGGATTACAGGTAGGCGCCACCTTGCCTGGCCACGAATTTTTTTTAAACACTAGAAAAAGGTAAAAAGTAAAAGGGCCCTGAAAAAGGACATTCCCAGCCCTCACTTTTTTGGTGAATTAAAATCAAGTGAAAAATAAACACAGGAGTCAGATAAAGTGACTTAGAAATATCAGCTTTATTACTGCTGAAACCTAGATTAGAGTAAGGGGATTTTCTTGTTGGGCAGCCAGGTGGCCTTTCTAATGCTATACTCCAGGCTTAAACTCACCCTTTAGTCATGGCCCATGCTGGACAACTCCAGCTTCCCCTGTGGGGATGAGTTAGACCCCCTTTCTACTAGCATGGGACCAGGGTGAAGCAAGCCAGGCACTAAGGCAAGAATTTAGGGAGGGCTGAGTAAGGGCAGGGCTGGCCTATAGCTGTTTGATTTGCACATTAGAGGCAAGAGGAAGGCACTGAACCAAGATTTCTAATTCTTTCTCCCAACCTCACTGTGACAAAGGGAAGAGGAGTGAGTGTGGATAGGAGAAGAGTCGTAGTGTTCGCATGGCAGAAGTCCTCTCCCCAGAAACATTAGGATGAGAAAATATTTCTGATAATAACTGCTCTTAATATTTTTGTGTATTTCCTATTCATACTTTATTAGGTATGTTTTTACATACATAGTATAGACACTGCTCTATAGTGCTTCTCTTTTGTTTACTTTATGGCATCCCTTAACCCACTTTAGTACATAATGACTGTCTTAGCTTGGATTGCTGTAACAAAGGACCATAGACTGAGTGACTTTATAATCAACAAGAATTTATTTCTGACAGTTCTGGAGGCTGGAAGTCCAAGATCAGGGTGCCAGCAAGGTTGGGTTCCGGTGAGGACTGTCTTTTGGGTGGCAGACTGCCACCTTCTTGTAACCTCACATGGTGGAAAGAAGGTGACAGAGCTTTCTGGGGTCCCTTTTTGTTTTTTTTTTTTTGAGATGGAATCTCACTCTGTCACTCAGGCTGGAGTGTAGTGGCAACCTTAGTTTTTTCATCTTTATGATGAAAATATTATTAGGTATCTTACAGGGCTGGTGTGAAGATTAAAAGAGTTAATAACATGTACAAAGTTTAGAAATGCCTGGCCCAGATCAAGCATTCAATCAATGTTAGCAGCACACAACAACAATTGAAATGAATAGACCAAAGAGTGAGCACATTTTTAAGGTCCTTGTTATATATTATGAAAAACTCATGGAGAACAGTTTTATTTAATATGCATAGTAGGACACCACTTTTCAAACATTTTCACTGAAGTTTCCAGATGATGGGAAAGACTAAACATATGCTTCCAAAGAAGATGGAGAGACAGTGATCCTTAAGCCTGCCGCAAAATTTTTTTGAAGTCTCAACTTTTATAAAAATTAATGAGAATATGCATTCTGTTCCTTAGGAATTTGTGTCTATTTTGATTTTTAAAAATTTCAAGTGAATCACAAAGCAAATAAATTGCAAGCTGTTCTCTAAAATTTTCTATTAAAACTGACCCTCTAGAAAGATGTACCACATTTAACGATGGTTCCAAGTCCCTCTTGGCCCACTACTGTGTACCCCAGTGTGTGGCAATGGAAACTGTGGTTTTTGAAATTTGGAGCAACTTAATCAAATAGATGTTTATAAATATTAATTTGTGTATAAGATGGACTTCAGAGTACAGACTTTACAAATGGGTTCCTCTCCTCCAGCTTTGTAGGGCTGGAAAGTCAATACATGTGCATGCATGCATATGTGTGTATTTGCTTAAATTGTCAGTTTAGTGATTCTATCTCATTTACTCCTCACTCCATACACTTGGTTCACCCATTCTTGCTTAATTTCTCATAGTTAAATCCTGAATTAAATAACTTTTTAAAAAATATGTGGTAATATACAAATTTGGGGTTTAGGGGATCCAATGAGCAGTTGTCATCAAGAGCCTGCTGGATTAGGTAAGCAGCCTCCTTACAGAATGGTAGTTAAGCTGTTTATTACACTTACACAACTCACAGTTGAATTCCACTAAGATTATGTCCAAAGTGAAGACATGTTTGTATACTGGAATGTCCAAGAAAAGATGAAACATTCAGAAATTCAGGCTGATGGGAGCAAATAGAACAAAAGAGAAAAATGTCAGGGAAGAAAAGATAATATACTACAGGTAGAAGCCAGAGAGAAGATTTTGGCAAGACTCGCTTCAAAATGGATTACCCTAGTGCCGATTTCTTCAGTATCAAGTTAGCAGAGAGGGGTAGGATCAGTGATTCAGGGATGTTTATGGTGATAACATGATCTAGATCTTTATTGGTATACTACATCCATTTATAATTTTTATTTAAGTTTACTCTATTTGAAATGGCAAAAAGCCACATTTGAGTTATTTCCTGCCTTTGTTTTGCTTTTTTTTTTGCCACCTACCTTCAAATTATAGGTGCGGTAAAGATTCACAAATTTATATTTACAGTTCTCTTTTAAAATTTATGAGCAGACATTGCAGCTGTTGGCTTCTCTTTCAAGCCATCTAAACTAGGGCCTGATAAAAGGATTTCTTATATCCCTGTGAACTGATAAATTAATTCTTACCCACCAGTGAGTGCTCTAGAAGAACTAGTATATAATAGGTACTGATGAAACATTTTCTAAAATAAATAAATCAGTTCTTATTTTATATTAGAGAAAAATAAAATTCCATTGTAAGTGTTTCTACTTCCATGATGAGTCTATGTATATATGAATGCTTTTTTTGGCTGAATTTTAACCCTAAGTAATTTAAAATAATTCAAGTTTAGTCATTAATGCAATAGCCATTACAATTATATCTAGAAGTAAAAATTTACAAAATATGTGTATTTCTAGAGCTTAAGCCTGAAGTATCTCCTTTCTAGTTCCTCAGCACTTTTAGGAACTACTTCCCATTTTCTTATTTGATCTGTTTCCATTAATACCATATTCTTGGTAAATTAAGTTCACCTAGAATGATCAAAGCTTGATCACTAGTTGGTCTACTGTATAATATGCCTTTGAGTGATTATTGAATAATTACTTCCATAGAAACACAAAATAATTAAATACATCTGTGTTCTATTAAAAGTCCACAAGCTGTATGCCCTTCTTCCTGATATTAGTAAATAATATGATCAATAAGATTGTCTCTTAAACAGGAAAAAATACTTTGGACTCTAAATGACTAAAGTTTAAACAACTTTGGTAGCACTGGGATTTCAGGCAGAAAAAACAGAAAAACTTAATAGTTATTTCATTGAGAAAATAAATAATTTTTAATTAATTTTAGCACCAATAGTAAGGATCAAAGAAAATACAGATTTCAAAATATAATGGATTACTATTGAGATTAAATAAATATTTACTTAGTACCATGTGACATACTTTCATACAAATTGACTTATTTTAGCTATAAAACAACTCATGATGACTAAATATTGGTTTTGAGGTGAAAGTGCGCCTCTACAACAGCCAGCTATTTGGTTGTTTGCAAAACTTGATTGTTTGCAACCCTTGGTTCCACTCATGATTGTAATTATGTTTTTACCTAGAACACTGAAAGATGCAATTTAAGGAATTGCTATTTAGGACCTCATGGAAACCACAAATTCTAAAGGGTTTAGATTTAATGAAACTAAGAGTGTCAGTACCATGGGAAGATTAAAGAGACAGTTCAGGGCTAGTCTGTGGGATGTGTATATGTTGGGCCAAATAACTGGATCTTTAAATTGACAGGACTCCACTGAAGGTATTTTAGACAGAGAATACCATAACTGTCTTATGGCAGTGTTTCCCAAAATGTGTTCCACTGCAAGCTAGTACATATGACTTTGTAAAATAGTTACATGATCAGTGATGTCTTGGAAATTGTGTTAAATAGGTTGTTTTTTGTTTGTTTAATGCAGAAATTCTGTATTCTTATAATCTAGCATTGTAACTGTCTAAGAATGGGCTATAGTATGAAACTTTTCCCAAGCTTACTTGTCTGTGAAACATGTTTTTCTTGAATTTGCTACTTGCATCCAGGAACACATTTTGGCAAACACTGTATTATTGAGGTGTTATATAGGAAGGATGAATGAGTTGACCAGAGTTGAAAGAATGGAGACTGGGAGGGGTGAGATCAATGAGATGCCTGCTCTAATAGTTCAGGACAAGAGAATGAGAGTTAGAAAGTGGGTGTTGGCAATGGGAATGGAAAGAAAGAAGACATAATTAGACTTGTCATCTAACTGTGCATGGACTGGAGAAAGTTAAACAGGCAGATAGGATTAAGAAGAAGAAGACGAGTTGGATAGAAAAAATGAATTGGTTGGAGGAAAGTTGGGCTTGTGGCAGCAGAGAAGAGATGTTTATTTAGCTATTGGAAATAGGAGTCTGGAGATTTGGAAATCACCTGCATAGCAGTGATAATTGAAAGTAGTGGAGTATATGAGATCATTTGGGGAAAAAGGAGAGAAGATCTTTGAAAGCTCACCCAGATCTGTAATATATGTGGAACATCTATGCATGGAGAGAAATTCTCATAAATTTGGTGCCGAGTTTCATGCCCAGTGTCTTAATCCTAAAAATGGATTAAGCAAACTATGCTTCAACATTGAAATACTACTTAAACAGCTGATCAATCAAATCATAATTTACATAAATCAAATTATTTAAACATTTAAATGTTCATTTAACTTTCCTAAACATTTCAATATCATCAATCTAACATATCAGCTTCTTTCACATGCTTCAAGCATTTAAAAACTGGTAAATATTAATACTACTTATTTCTATGAATATAAAACTTATTTTTTACATTCAAAAGCATTGATTCTGTGGATTTAATTCATTTCTTCGTAGTTGTATTTTTTCCCTAGGGTTATAGTAATACTTATTTTATGTTTTCCTGGGGCTACATTCTATTGCCAGACACTAAATGAAAATAATATTGCCTCACACTAGCCATGGTTTCAGCTTACTGATTATTGGACCAATTGATTCTTTTTTTCCCTTTTTTTTGTTGTGAACAATTTTTTAACATAAGCAAAAGTAGAGGGAATAATATAGTAACTCCCATTACCTATCATTCAGTGTCTATAATTATCAGCAGATTGCTAATCTGATTTAATCTACACCTCTTCACCTATCCACTGGCTGGTTATTTTTTTTTTTTTTTTTTTACAGCTTTATTGGGATATAGTTTTCATACCACAAAACTTACCCACTGAATTTTTATATAATTCAAACTTTTTGGAAAGTGTATAGAGTTGTGCAACCATTACTATAATCCAGTTTAAAAATATTTCAGCACCCCAAAAGATTCAACCAATAAACAGTATGAGACAAACAAGAACATTTGACCCATATATATGAAATAAGCATTCAGTGGAAATTGTCTCTGAGTGGACATTGAAGACAAAAGCTTTAAAGCACCCACTGTCCATATTTTCAAAGAATTAAAGGAAAATATATTTCTAGAATTGAGGGAAAGTATGACAATGATGCAATAAATTGAGAATCTCAATAAAGATAAATAATGAAAAAAAAGCCAAATCAAAAGTTTGGAGTTAAAAAATACAATAACTGGCCAGGCGCAGTGGCTCATGCCTGTAATCCCAGCACTTTGGGAGGCCAAGGCAGGCGGATCACGAGGTCAGGAGATAGATGAGAACATCCTGGCTAACATGGTGAAATCCCGTCTCTACTAAAACTACAAAAAATTAGCTGGGCATGATGGCGGGTGCCTGTAGTCCCAGCTACTTGGGAGGCTGAGGCAGGAGAATGGCGTGAACCCGGGAGGAGGAGCTTGCAGTGAGCCGAGATTGCACCACTGAACTCCAGCCTGGGGGACAGAGTGAGACTCCATCTAAAAAAAAAAAAAAACCAAAAAACAAACAAACAAAAAAACACAATAACTAAAATAAAAAATTCCCTAGAGGGCCTCAATAGCAGATTTCAGATGGCAGGAAAAAAGAATCAGTGAACTTTTAGTTAGATCAGTAAAAATTATTCAATATGAAGAACAGAGAAAAAAGAAGAATAAAGAGAAATAAATAGAGCCTTGGAAACCTATGAAAAAACAATTAAAGAAATAATAGCTGAAAGTATTCAGCACTCCGAATATATCACTTCAGGGATTTTGAGACATACATTTCACTGCCTTCTGTATTCCATTGTTTGTGATGATAAATTAGCTTCTAATTGTATTTCTTTCCCTTTTATGAATAGATTTGTTGCTTTTCCCTTTATTATTCTCTCTGAATAATTTGACTAGGATGTTGTCTAGGTGTGTATCTCTTTGTCTTTATCTTATTTTGTTTATATTTAGCTTCTTGGATATATAGACTAATCTTAAAAAATAAAATTTGGAAAGAATAGGTATTGGATTTTGTCGAATGCTTTTTTTGATTTATTGATAGGGTCATGTAATTTTTCTCCTTTAACCTGTTGATGTGATGGATTATGTTAATTGATCTTTGAATGTTGAACCAGCCTCACCAACCTGAAATAAATTCTACTTGGTCATGGTGTATATTTCTCATTATACATTGTTGGATCCAATTTGCTAGTATTTTGTTGAGGATGTTTGCATCTTACATTCCTGAGAAATTTTGGTCTATAGTTTTCTTTTCTTGTAATGTCTTTGTCTGCTTTTGGTATTTGGGTAATGATGGCCTCATAGAACGAGTTATGAAGTATTCACTCTGCTTCTGTCTTCTAAAAGAGATTGTAGAGAATTGGTATAGTTTCTTCCTTAAAGGTTTGGTGGAATTCACCAGTAAACCTATGTGAGCCTAGTGCTTTTTGAGCCTAATGCTTTTTGTGAGCCTAGTGCTTTTTGTTTTGGAGGGTTATTAATTATTGATTCAATTTCTTTAACAGATACAGACCTATTCAGATGGTCTGTTTCTTCTTGTGTGAGTTTTTGGATATTGTGTCTTTCAAAGTATTAGTATTAATACACTTTAAGTTTTCAAATTTATGGGCTTGCTCATAGTAGTTCATTATTATTATTTTTAATGCCCATGGGATCTGTGGTAATGTTTCCTCTTTTACCTATGGTATGAGTAATTTGTGTCCTCTCTTTTCTTAGTTGACCTGGCTAGAGGCTTATTGATTGTACTCATCTTCTCAAAGAACCAGCTTTTGTTTTCAGTAATTTTCTCTTGACTTCCCGTTTTTAATTTTATTGATTTCTGATCTAATTTTTATTATTTCATTCTTTCTGTTTACTGTAGAATTAATTTGCTCTTCTTTGCTAGTTTCCAAAGTAGAAGTTTATATTATTGATTTTAGAGTGTACCCTTTTCTAATCATGCATTTAATATCATAAATTTCCCATTAAGCACTGCTTTTGCTGCATCCCACAAATTTTGATAAATTGTTTTCATTTGCATTTAGTTCAAAATACTTTTAATTTCTCTTGAGATTTCTTCTTTGATTCATGTGCTATGTAGATGTTTGTTGTTCAATTGCCATGTGTTTCTGAATTTTCCAGTTATCTTTCTCTTATTGATTTTTAGTTCAATTCTACTGTGGCCTAAACTTAGACATTGTATGATTTCTCTTCTTTTAAATTTGTTAAGGCATATTGTATAACCCAGAATGTGGCCCATCTTTGTGAATATTCTATGTGAGCTTGAGAAAAATGTGTATTTTGCTGTTGTTACAATGAAAGAGTATATAGATATCAATTATATTTTGTTGATTATGTTTTGAGGTCAACTATGTCCTTACTGAATTTCTGCTTGCTGGATCTGTCCATTTCTGATAGAGGACTATTGAAGCCTTTAATTGTAATAGTGGATTTACCTATTTCTCCATGCAGTTCTACAAGTTTTTGCTTTACATATTTTGATGCTCTGTAGTTAGGCACATACCTGTTGAGGATTGTTATGTTGTCCTGAAGAATTGACCACTTTATTATTATATAATGCCCCTCTTCCTCCCTGATAACTCTCCTTGCTCTGAAGTCAGCTTTGTCTGAAATATAGCTACTCTTTCTATTGATTAATGTTAGTATTCTATATATTTCTCCATCCATTTATTTTTAATCTACATGTGTCTTTATATTTAAAGTGGGATTCTTTTATTTTATTTTATTCTTTTATTTATTTTATTATTCTATTTATTCTGACAATCTTTGTCTTTTAATTGGTATATTTAGATCATTGATATTTAAAGTGATTGTTGATGTAGTTGGATCGATCTCTACCATACTTGTTACTGCTTTCTGTTTGCTGCCCTTGTTCTTTGTTCCTATTTCTGTCTTACACTTTTTTCTGCCTTTTGTGAGCAATTTATATTATTTCATTTTCCCTTCTCTTTTAGCATATCAGTTATACTTCTTCTTAAACAATTTTTGATAGTTATCCTGGATATTGCAATATGTATTTACAATTGATCCATGCCCACTTTCAAATGATACTATAACACTTCACGGGTAGTCAGAGTACCTTATGATAACCATTCTAATTTCTTCCTCCTGTTCATATCACTACTGCATTTATTTCACTCATAAGGAAGCATATACACGCATACATAATTGAACATATTTTTGCTATGATTATTTCAAACAAACTGCTCCTACGTCAATTAAGAATAAGAAAAATAAAAGCTTTTACTTAACTTTCATTTATTTATTCACAGATACTCTTCTTTATGTAGATCTGAGTGTCTGACCTACATAATTTTCTTTCTAAATAACTTTTTTTTTTTTTTGAGACAGAGTCTTGCTCTGTTGCCCAAGCTGAAGTGCAATGGTGCGATCTCAGCTCACTGCAACCTCCGCCTCCCAGGTTCATGCCATTCTCCTGCCTCAGCCTCCCGAGTAGCTGGGACTACAGGTCCCCACCACCATGCTGGCTCATTTTTTTGTATTTTTTAGTAGAGATAGGGTTTCACCATGTTAGCCAGGATGGCCTCGATCTCCTGACCTCGTGATCCGCCTGCCTCGGCCTCCAAAAGTGCTGGGATTACAGGAGTGAGCCACCATGCCTGGCCTTCTAAATAACTTTTTATCATTTCTTGCAAGGTGAATATACTGGCAACAAATTCTTTCAATTTCTGTTTGCCTGAGAGAGTCTTTATTTTTTTCTTCTTTTTGAAGGATAATTTCACAGTGTACAAAATTCTAGGAAGATGGCTTCTTTTCCTCTCAACACTTTAAATATTTAATCCTACTCTCTTCTTGCTCACATGGTTTCTGAAGAGAAGTGAGAGGTAACTGTTATCTTTACTCCTATATAGGTAAGCTATATTTTTCCTCTAGGCATAGGGGTTTTTTTTTTTTTTTTCTGTTTTGTTTTTGTTTTCATTTCTCTTGCTTGGTGCTCTCTGAGCTTCCTGAATGTGTAGTTTGGTGCCCGACACTGGTTTACAGAAAATCTTGTCATTACTGCTTCAAATATTTTTTCTGTTTCTTTCCAGTATTCTGTTCATTTTGGTATTCCCATTGTAAGTCTGTTATGCTTTTTGTAGTTGTTCCTCTGTTCTTGGGTGTTCTGTTCTGCTATTGGTTTTTTGTGTTTTTTTTTTTTCCATCTTTTTTCTCTCTGCTTTTCTGTTTTGGAAGTTTCTATTGAGATATATTCAAGATCAGAGGTTCCTTTCTCAGCTGTGTCCATTCTACTAATGAGCTCATCAAAGGAATTCTTCTTTTCTGATACAGTGTTTTTTATGTATAAGATTTCTTTTTGATTCTTTCTTGGAAATTATGTTGTTTATCTGTTCTTGCATGCTGTCTACTTTAACCATTACCATGTTTAGCATATTAATCATAGTTTATTAAATTCCCTGTCTGATAATTCCAACATCCCTGCCATATCTGAGGCCAGTTCTGATGCTTGCTGTGCTTCCTCAAATTTTATTTTGTTGCCCTTTAGTATACCTTGTATTTTTTTTTCATAGCTGGATATAACATACTAGGTAAAAAGTACTGCTGTAAATCGCCCTTTAGTAATGTGTTGGTAAGGTGTAGGGGAGGCAATGTGTTCTAGAGTGTTCTGATTAGGTCTGAATCTTTTAATGAGCCTGTGTCTCTGCACTGTAAACTTCACAAGTGCATCACAGTTTTGTTTTTTCTTTTTACTATTTTTCTTTATTTTTACCCTCTCAGATGGTATAGAATTGCTCTAGTGGGCTAGAGCTTGATATTTTCCTCCCTCCAGGTAAGTTAGGTTCTGAGAAAAGCCTAGTAGATTAGGCTGTAGTTAAATAGTTTCTCTAATAATAAGGTCTGAGGGCAGACCTTATTAAGAACAGAATTATATGACGTATTTCAATATGGCTACTTTCTCCTCACCTTGCTGGAAACATGAGAGCTTTGTCTCCATTATTCTCTGTGACAACCCAGTAGAGCTACTATAGGTAAAACTCACAAAAGTGTGCCCCCACCTCCAAGACTGGGTGCCCCTGGAGTTTTTAACTCTCAGGCTTTTCCACATTAGTCTCCAGCAATTTGTCAGTTACCGTTTAGGTCTTCCTACCTTGGAAATGGTTCCTGCAGAGGTTTCTGTTCATGGGTTTCTTCTTTGGTAGGTTGTGATTCTCTGTATTTGCCTGTCTTTCCAATTTTAGGGGCAGTGGTTTGCCCTGTGGCCCTACTTTTCTTATGGATCTAAGAAGAATTGCTGATTTTTCAGTTTGTTCAGCTTTTTACTTGTTAGGATGGAGTGGTGATTTCCAAGCTCTTTATATGCTGGACTGGAAACTGGAAGTCCATTTTTCCAATTTTTAATAAAAACTTCCTTAGCTTTGTGCTTAGTCTGTTTTTGATTCAAGATATGAGTGATGTTTTAACAATAACTGAAAATGGAAATGATTTTCAAGTTGCGTTTTACTCTGAAAAATTTAAGTATACAGAAAAGTAGAGAGGACCACAACTAACACCCACGTCTATTGCCTAGAAATGGCATTTATCAAGCTTTTACCATATTATTTTAGTTTTCCTTTTTTGTTATTGTTTTTATTGTTGAGGTATTTTAAATAAATCCCTTGGTACTTCACATGATATACTTTAGTACATGTGAGTATCTCTAGTCCAAAATACTTGGGACCAGAAGTGTTTCGTATTTCAGATTTTTTTAAAATTTTGGAATATTTGCATATCATAATGAGTTCAGGCTGGGATGGGACCCAAGCCTGAACATGAAATTCATTTATGTTTCATATATATCTTGTACACATAACCTGTAGGTAATTTTATACAATATTTTAAATAATTGTGTTCTGTTCATATACATTGAATCATCAGAAAACAAAGGTTTCACTGTCTCATTTCAGTGCCCCAAAAGTTTTGGATTTTGGAGCATTTGGGGTTTCAGCTATTTAGATTAGTGACAGTCAACCTATATGCATCTCCAGAAAACATGGACATTTTCCTGTAACTACCATGCCATTATCAAATCTAACAATATTAACATTTCTTTGATTTTATCCAATAACCAGTCCTTATTGAATTTTCCTCAGGTGCTTCAAAAAATGTGGTTTTCTTTTTTCAGTTGATTTGTTCAAATCAGAATCTAAACAAAGCCAGTAACTGATTTTGGGAAAAAACTTATTCTATGGAAAAAGCATTTTGAGAAATACATGTTTGAAAATGTTTACACTGTTATATGATTTTGTGCTGAAAATAATGTAAGCATTTCACACTTTTTAAATCCCACATCTCTCTCCACTCTTAACATGCTGGAGGTGCACTTTTCCTCTAGCCAGACTCTCTCTATTGTTCTGCCATAGATGTCTTTGACAGCCTTCTGGGAACGCCTGCTGTGGCCAGATGCAGAGGGTTTGCCCTTCTTCCTATCTTTAAGTGGGAAAAGCTTGCCTTCTGGGCTGAGTGCTTCCAGCTTTTTCTTATTACCACCTGCCATATTAAATATTTGTTCACAAATTTCATCTCTTATTACTTAGAAGCCATTTCCTTACAGTTATTTTTAGTTCTCACTGTCTAGTATCACATGGCACCTGAGGTTCTAAGCTACCACTTGGGACAAAATGCTGCTTTTTGAAGATTGAAGAAAAAACTCAACTGCTTTATGTCTTTTGGGTGAATTATAACTCAAAATGTCCAGAACACCATTCTATTCAATAATTTGTAAGTAATTATCTCATTTGATTTTCCCAGTCTTCTGTGTTCCCAAAGCATAGCAGTATAATGCCAGTGGGAAGACATAGAACAGAAGAAAGCTAGCAGAGGAGGAGAATATTTGATTAGGGTAATTAATGTCTCAATAAATTCAGGTTTCTGATGTGGTTTCTATCTGAAAGTGTAATTTGGAAAATATCTAACATGAGAGTACTTGACTTCTAAAATTATACCTAATGTAGACTAAACACCATCAAACTTATTACATGGGGATTTGACTTCTTAATGTAGGTACAACCTTAGATAAACTCATTTTAATACATTTAGTGTTATACACAACCCACTTTAGAGAACCCTAGTTCCATTATAATTAATTATTTATTGAAACCCATCTGTGTACTTACCTCTGAATAGCTATAAATGAAAACCTAGTCCTTCCCTAGGTCCCTTCTGAGCTAAATTCTGTTGGTTAATGTCCTGGTATTATTGGACAACGGATTGATCCATAGCTCAGAAAAATTCTCTGAAGTTTACATTAATTATGAAAACCATGAAAAGTGATCTTTTATATTTGCTCTAAGCAAAAGTTAGAATCAATTGTTTTTTAAGTACCAAATATGGTTGTTGGTAAATCTCTTAGGTAACACTTCAGAGTATTAGTACATGGGTAAACTCAGTTGGTGTATTGATTAATGATCAGATTAAAGATTAAATCTCTCACTTGCCTTCACAAAGGACAAACCCCACTAATATCTGTGTCGATGCTTTCAATGTTCACAACAGGCAGGGCCACCAACAAAGTTTTAAGCAGTGTTGTCACTGCTATAAAGTACATCACTCAATGCTCACATTTTGCTAACTTTGACTGAGTGTTCTCATTGCCTGCAAGCCACAGCTAATGCTCTGGGGCTTTGCTGCTGGAACTCAGGTCTGGCAGCAACTTTGGCATCACTTAGTTGCTCATGCAGGCCACAGAGACCTGTTGAATCAGAATTTGAATCTGTATTTTTAACAAGATCCCTAGGTGGTTCGTAGACACATCTAAGTCTAAGAGACATTGTACCTAGTCCATTAGAGAACTGTTGGAGCTATGAGAGCCGAGAGGTTCTTCTCTCTCTATAGATAGAAAACAAGGTCCCAGAGGGCTCAAGAGATCTGCCCAGTTATAATTAAGCAGGTTAGTGGCAGAGATAGAGTCAGGTCAGGCCCTGTCCCACATGTTGGTGACATCTGTTGTCTCTCAGCAGACCATCCCCAACCTGTATGTAGCAACCTCGGCATTGTCTCTCTCTTGGTGAAGTCCAATCTGCACTGCCAGTCAAAAGCAAGTTCCTTGCACCTCTCTACCTTGCCTCCACTTACAGGGAATGTGACTCAAGATGGGTCAATTAGCTTCTCACTCTGGGTCATGCAATCTTGAGTGAAGACACACAGGGATGCAAGGTACCTGGAGTTGGATCATCTAGTGGCAGCACTACAGAGGAAGACCCATGGGCTCTTTCCTGTTGCTGCCGAAGGAGAAGAGCTGCTTCCTGTGGTAGCAGAGTTGTCCAGCACTTCCTTCTATTCCATTCCTTAGAAATAACCACTATCAATTCTTTCTTTATAAAAAATCCACAATCCTTTCAGAATTTCCAGTCACAAACCAGTGTATGTGCCTTTATAAATTATGTAAATTTCCTCATCCCACAGACACTATTCTACATCTTGTTTGTTCCCTTAGTGAAAGTCGTAATTCCTTGTGGAGAGTTCAGAATCTTGGATTTTAGAGCTGTAATACAGTGCACACAGCGAATGTCATACAATACTACTAGTGGGGTCTAGGGCAGCACCTTATAATTAAACACATTAAATTTTTTTTGGAACTAGAAGATATGAGTATTCTATTCACACCAAGTTAGATAAATTAAGACTTTACATATTCTTGTGTCAGGTCAGTATTTGATGCCAAGTGAGTGTAGGATTGGCCATGTTTTGCCACCAATTAAGTTTCTAAAAAAAAACAAAACTAATTTCTAGAGTATTTTGGATTTTGGAATTGTGTATAAGAAATTATGGAACATACAATTCATCTTGAAGATATGATTTTCAAGTCAGTACTTATAGATCTACCTCAATATTTTTCATTTCTGCAGACATATTCCATTATACGGATGCAACATAATTCATTTAACCAATCTTCTATTGATGGACATTTAGAATTTTCCAATGTCTGGTCTTACATATAATGTTGCACTGATTATCCCTGTGTGTTTATTTTAATGTACTTGTACAAATAGAAAACAACAATTTAAATGTATGAACAGGGCCAATTTGAGGAAAAATGTTTCTCATTTGCTGGTTGCAATTGATTTCTCCCATTGTGGAAAGACATTTATGTAGAAAATTCTAAATCCAATGGTGGAAAATACCTTGGTATTGTGGAAAGAACTCAGTGCTGAGAGTCAGAACCCATGTTCTAGTTCAGTCCACACCATTTAACATGAGCAATTCCAGTTTTTTGTGCATCATTTTCTCAGCCCATAAAATACTGAATTGTAATATATCAATCAATATGATTTCCACTGAACAGGTACTGTTTTAGGTGCGTAAAAAAATAGTAGTGACCCCAAAAACACAATAATCCCTACTCACATGGAACCTACATTTTAATGAAAAAGAACAACAATAAACATGATAACTAAGGAAAAATTTAGTACGTTAGATAGTAAAAAGTGTTAAGGAAAAAAAGAAGACACAAGGCAGGAAAAGGTAATAGGATAGGTCAAGGAGGAGAATTAAAATTTAGACATTAGAGTCAGGGATAACTTCACTCAAAATATCTGCACAGAGCCTGGATGAAGCAGAGAAACTATCCACGCAGATATGTGGGGATGAACAGTCCAGGCAGCAGAACTAGCAAGGCCAAGATGCTAAGGCAAGATCATTCCAGGAATGTTCAAGAAGTTCCAAAGGCCAGTGTGGCTAACCATATGGGGTGGGGAAGAAGAAGGAGGTGAGCTTAGAGAGACAGCAGGGAGCAGATGAAAGGGCTTTATAGGTTTCAGTAAGGAATTTGGCCTGTAGTATCTGTGAGATATGAGGCCCTTGGAGGATTGCAGACACAAGAGGAATGTGATCTGGTTAATAGTTTCAAAGGGCCTCTCTGTTTTAAAACTATACTGAAAGGGGGCAAGGGCAAAGTGGGGAGACTAGGATGGAAGCTATTGAGCCGATCCAGACAAAAGATAATGGTGGAAAGTGTTGAGCGGTGAGAAATGGCTAAATTCTGGATATAATCTGAAGATAAATTTAATAGGAGTCATTGATGGATTTGATACAGGATGTGGGAGTAAAAGGATTTAACGATGACTCTGGAGTTTGTTGTCTAAGCAACTGGAAGAATAGAGTTGTATCACGTGAGATGGGAAGCAGACTGCTTGTCTTTGGATGTATGGAGTTTGAGATGTCTACTAGATATTCTAGTAAAAATGTCCTATCCAAGTTGACACTTGGATAGAGATGAGTCTGGAGTTTAAGGGGGAGTGGTCTAGGTTGGAGACATAAATTTGGCAGTCATCAATGTGTAGATGGAATTTAAAGATTTAAAGCTTTGAGACTGGATGGGATCACACAGGGAGTGCGTATAGTCAGAATGAGAGGTCTGGACTGAATCTGGAGGAATTTCAACAATTAGGGGTGAAAGAGAGAAGGAGGAGGGAGCAACATTCAGTAGGAATGGACAGAGAGGGAGGAGGAAGTCAGGAGAGCACGGTGTCCTGGAAGCCAAGTGAAGACAATGTTTCCAGGAGGAGAGTGGAAACGCTGCTGCCAGGTCAGGTTAGGAGAGAAATTTGGCATCAGAGGGTCACTGTGAACCTAAGAACAATTCAGTGGAGTGGTGGGGATGATAGAGTGACTGTAGCAGGTTCAAAAGAGATGGGAGGAGAGAAATGGAGGATGGTGAATGTTGCAACTCTCCTAGGTAGTTTTTGTGGACATGTGTAACAGAAAGAAAAGCAGTGGAACCTGATGGGGGCAGATGGCACCAAGGCAAATCTTTGTTTTTTAAATTGGAGAATTAATGTCATGTTTATATGCTAATGAAAGTGATTCAATAGAGAGGGAAAATGTGGATGCTACAAGAGAGGGAAGGCTTTTTGGAGCACATCAACTGAGCAGATGGAAGGGGATGGGATCTAGTGCAGAACTGGGGGTCTGGCCTCGTCTAAGCTCTTCTACAGCAATGGGAGAGACTCTAGTAGGCAGGAAATGTGGTGGGAACTTGTGGAAGTTCTGTTTTTATGCTTCAAAAATGGGAGGTTAGGACATTACTGAGAGTAAAGCAGAACTCTGGGGAGGAAAGGAATGAGGCAGAGGGCTGCTGTTTATTATTATTAAATAATATGATTTAATAACTGTGCTACTACATGACAATTAAAACTATGTACATATATTAATTTGATAAAACAAACATTTTTAAAAAATAAGAGAGGAGAATGTCTGGACTACTTCTCTGGGTGAATTTTGGGCAACCCTTGAGATGAATGGAGGGACACACAACCAGCTGTGGAGTCACGGTTCTGGAATGGAATGCCCAAGGTCAGAATGAACCACTGGAGTATGAAAGATTTTCTTTGGATTTTAAAACATGAAGAATATTAAAAGTAACAAAACAATATTATTGCATTTCACTAGGACTTCTATCAGGAGAGATACTGCCTCTTACAATTTCAAATATATTTCAGTGATTAAGCAACGTTAATCATTGCTATTTCTGCCTTTCAAAGTCTCAAACAAATAGTTATTCAGCTCTATGATGTTGGGAGCTCTTTGTATCCTTTGTAACTGGAAGACTGAGACTGGAGGATCTCCCTCTCTGTCTTTCCCGCCCCTCCCTCTCTCTTTGTTCCACCTCTTTCTCTGTCTTTTCCCTTCATCCTGTTGCAAGACATGGGCCTCCACAAGTCACATTCTCAGTCAGGAACTATTTTTTTTGAGATGGAGTCTTGCTTTGTTGCCCAGGCTACAGTGCAGTGGCATGATCTGCAGCCTCTGCCTTCCAGACGCGAGCAATCCTCCCACCTCAGCCTCCCAAGTAGCTGGGACTACAAGTGTGTGCCCACCACATCCAGCTACTTTTTGTATTTTTTGTAGAGATGGGGTTTCACCGCGTTACCTAGCCTGGTTTCGACCTCCTGTGCTTAAGTAATCTGGCCACCTCAGCCTTTCAAGGTGCGGGGGATTACAGGTGTGAGCCACTGTGCCCGACTCAGTGAGGAACTTCTTTATTTTCCTGAGAATCTCATTTTTTCTTCCCTCTATCTAAATTGAACTTATTTTTCAAAATTCACATCAAATTTTGCTTTCACACTGAAGTTTCTTTTGACCAATCCAGTTCTCAGTTATCTTTTCCTCTTTTTCTTTACTTCTCTTTATACTTGGAGAGATAAAAAACCCAGGTCTACTGTTGGAAATAGTGAAAGGGCGTTAAGGTGTTATATATTTGGAAGAATTTGTATGTGTAAGTCTCTCTATGAATTTTTAATAGAGCAGCTTAGAAGGGAAAAGGAAGTTTTCAATAGAAAACTTGGACTGAATATCAGGACATTTGTATTTTAGTCCTGACTCTGCCACTAGCAGTTTGGCTTTGATCAAGTTATGTAACTTCTTTGTCCCTCAATAGCCTCATCTTTAAAATTAATGTCTTGGACTACATAATCCAACTCTAGACACAATGGCTAAAATGCAAACATTCAGCTGCAATTTAAAGATAGGAAGTGTTCGTTGGGGGCAGATTTTGCCTTTGAGGGTGTGTGGGATTATGGGTTGGCACTGGACTTTATGTGCCTCAGACAATGTCCGTTGTCAGACTACTCACCATCCTGTGGAGCTGCCGTCCCATCCCCAGACCTCTTACCCTGCCACCATAGGGGCACCGCACTAGCTCTTGCTTGTCTGGGTCTTTGTTCTGAGCTGCTTACCCTGGCCCACGCCTCTTTCATGGTTATTTCAATCTGCATCCTCTCAGCTTTTACACTGAATTGCTTTCTCTTTTCTCTTTTCTTTTTTTTTTTTAAGTTTATTGAGACTTTTATTATTGTCCAATGTATGAGCTATCTTGATAAATGTTTCAAGTACACTTGAATATGTTTTCTACTTTTTTAAAAAATTATACTTTAAGTTCTGGGATACAAGTGCAGAACGTGCAGGTTTGTTACATAGGTGTACACGTGCTATGGTGGTTTGCTGCACCCATCAACCCATCATCTACATTAGATATTTCTCCTAATGCTATCCCTCCCTTTGCCCCTCACCCCTCGACAGGCCCTGGTGTGTGATGTTCCCCTCCTTGTGTCCATGTGTTCTCATTGTTCAACTCCCACTTATGAGTGAGAACATGCGGTGGTTGGTTTTCTGTTTCTGTGTTAGTTTGGTGAGAATGATGGTTTCCAGCTTCAACCGTGTCCCTGCAAAGGACATGAACTCATCCTTTTTTATGGCTGCATAGTATTCCATGGTGTATATGTGGGACATTTTCTTTATCCAGTCTATTATTGATGGGCATTTGGGTTGGTTCCAAGTCTTTTCTATTGTGAATAGTGCTGCAATAAACATGCTATCCAGAATCTACAAAGAACTTAAGCAAATTTACAAGAAAAAAACAACCCCATCAAAAAGTGGGCAAAGGATATGAACAGACACTTCTCAAAAGAAGACAGTAGAGGCGACCTAAACATGGAGACAGCGGGCTCTGGTACTGGGCAGCCGGCCTCTCTGCTGGAGGCTCCCGGGTCCACGGATGAGCGGCTTTTCCTGGTTAAAGGTGGAATTTTCCTTGGTACTGTTGCTGCAGCAGGAACGCTAGCTGGATTTATTACAACATTATCATTGGCTAAAAAGAAAAGCCCTGAATGGTTCAATAAGGGAAGTATGGTCACGACTGCATTACCGGAAAGCGGGTCTTCCCTTGCCTTGCGAGCTCTGGGCTGCGGCTCACTGTGTGCATGGTGTGGGGTTGGTGTGATTAGCTTCTCAGTCTGGAAAGCTTTAGGGGTTCACAGTGACGTGTAAGAGATATCCTCATTTTAATTGAAGGCTACATCACCAACTTTCTACCCGAGAAGTCGTTTTTCTTCGGGACCCACAATCAAAGGCTTTCCTCCGGCATGAGAAAGGAGTAGCATTCCCGCCTGGTGAGTTTTTAGTGCTGGAGTGACTCCCAGCCGGCCCCTACCCCGCTGAAGCTCCTGCTGACTGACCCAGTGTGGGTCCTGGCCAGGACAGGCACCAAGGCAGTGGGATCCTTTATAAATAGGCCTCCAGCGCCATACACCAGAAAGCAGGAGCCCACTTCTTGGACACTGGGAGAGGGTGCAGGCAGCCACCAATACGCAAAGCACAGTGCCCTATCCTTCCCGGCAGGGTCACAGTTCAGAAGATGTAACCTGATTTTCATCTGTAGTTAATAGAAGCATTTTTCCTTGACATTCATACTAAAAATAGAAAACACTAATAATTCCAGGGATCTGGGTTAGTCTCTTAAGCATGTCAACTATTGATGAGAATACTCTTTGTAAAACTAACTCCAGAAATCACTTGCTAGAGAAGCAGCTCTTCACTGCCTTAGTCTGAGCACCCACGGAAAGCACGTGTTGGAGGTGCTGGCAAGGGCCGCGCAGCGCAGTAAAGGGCCAGGGGGCAGGTGGTGCGCACCCGCCATAGAGGGCTGAAGGTGCTGCCAACGGCTCTCTTGGCGACTCGACGTTTTGGTCAGCAGCTTTTTTCCATTCTTTCCCTCCACTTCTTGAGTGAGCAGCCATGAGTTGGACTGTGCCTGTTGTGTGGGCCAGCCAGAGAGTGAGCTCAGCAGGAGCGAATTTTCTGTGCCTGGGGATGGCCCTGTGTCCCCGTCAGGCAGCGTGCATGCCGCTCATGGGCACCTGGCTCTTCACCTCCGTGAGCAAGATGGCGACTGTGAAGAGTGAGCTTATTGAGTGCTTCACTTCCGAGGAGCCCTTTCATCGCAGAAAGGTCTCCATCATAGGAACTGGATCAGTGGGCATGGCCTGCGCTATCAGCATCTTATTAAAAGGCTTGAGTGATGAACTTGCCTTTGTGGATCTTGATGAAGGCAAACTGAAAGGTGAGACAATGGATCTTCAACATGGCAGCCCTTTCATGAAAATGTCAAATATTGTTTGTAGCAAAGATTACCTTGTCACAGCAAACCCCAATCTAGTGATTATCACAGCAGGTGCACGCCAAGAAAAGGGAGAAATGCGCTTTAATTTAGTCCAGCAAAATGTGGCCATCTTCAAGTTAATGATTTCCAGTATTGTCCAGCACAACCCCCTCTGCAAACTAATTATTGTTTCCAATCCAGTAGATATCTTAACTTACGTAGCCTGGAAGTTGAGTGCATTTCCCAAAAACCGTGTTATTGGAAGCGGCTGTAATCTGGATACTGTTCGTTTTCAATTCTTCATTGGACAAAAGCTTGGTATCCACTCTGAAAGCTGCCATGGATGGATCCTCGGAGAGCATGGAGACTCAAGTGTTCCTGTGTGGAGTGGAATGAACATAGCTGGTGTCCTTTTGAAGGATCTGAACTCTGATATAGGAACTGATAAAGATCCTGAGAAATGGAAAAATGTCCACAAAGAAGTGATTGCTAGTGCCTATGAGATTATTAAAATGAAAAGTTCTACTTCGTGGGCCATTGGCCTATCTGGAGCTGATTTAACAGAAAGTATTTTGAAGAATCTTAGGAGAAAACATCCAGTTTCCACCATAATTAAGGGCCTCTACGGAATAAATGAAGAAGTCTTCCTCAGTATTCCTTCTTTGGAGAGAAGGGTATTACCAACCTTATAAAGACAAGGCTGACCCCTGAAGAGGAGGCCCATCTGAAAAAGAGTGCAAAAACACTTTGGGAAATTCAGAAGGAGCTTGAAACTTAAAGTTGTCTAAAACTACCATTCCGAAATTATTGAAGAGATCATAGATACAGGATTATATATCAAAATTTTCAATAAACTTGAATTCCTGAAAGATGGAAACAGGAAAGTGGGTAGAGTGACTTTCCTTTTTATTTAGTCTTCCAGCTCTTTTATTTAGCATCCAGGTGCTGGATGATACTTATTTACAATTCCTAAAGAAAGTGTTTTTGGTAACGCTGATATAGCAGTACTTACCTTGTTATATATATGTAGTTGGCATTTGGTTCCTAAAAAGTAGGATGTAGGTATTTACTGTGTTTGAGAAATTCTGATTCTTTTCACTAGATATATGCTATTTATTCTTGCTGGCTTATACCTATGTTCATTTATATGCTGTAAAAAAGTGGTAATTTACAATGTAAAAATAAAAGTATGTATATACAAAAAAAAGAAGACATTTATGTGGCCAAAAAATATGAAAAAAAGCTCATTATCACTGGTCATTACAGAAATGCAAATCAAAACCACAATGAGATACCATCTCATGCCAGTTAGAATGGCAATCACTAAAAAGTCAGGAAACAACAGATGCTGGAGAGAATGTGGAGAAATAGGAACACTTTTACACTACTGGTGGGAGTGTAAATTAGTTCAACCACGGTGGAAGACAGTGCGGTGATTCCTCAAGGATCTAGAACCAGAAATATCATTTGACCCAGCAATCCCATTACTGGGTATATACCCAATGGATTATAAATCATTGTACTATAAAGACACATGCTTTCTCTTTTTTCTAACTTGCTCTTCAGACTTAATGCTCAGTATTACCTTCCTCACTATGAGTTTGTCTCCCCTAGAAGACAGTCTATGTATTCCATTTGGCTGTGGATCTGATTCTGCTTGGGGCATGTATTTCTCTTGAATACTTGAATACCATGGGACCCACCCATGTTTTCTGGGACTCAGGCATAAGGCAATCACCTCAATTTTCTATGTCCATGTAATGACTCTTGTGCTGGTGTTATCTAACATGTTAACTAGATTGTAGTTGTAGTTCTCTGCGTGTAAGGATCAATGCTTTTTTTTCTGCTGATTCCCCAACAACCTTATATAATGTTGAGTTCCTATAAGATGCTTAGAAACTAGTTGCTAATTTGTACATTCCCACTTTTTGGATCTTCACCCAGCTTATCTTTTCTTGGAGGATTTTGTAAAAACAAAAAGGGGAAGAGTAGACAATGCTGAAGGAAAGAACTTAAAAGTCAGGAACTGCCTTGGTTTCCCCTTTTATTTTCTTCCTCTTGCTTTTGTTATCTCCTCTTTCTAATATAGCAATATGAGTGTATGGCTACCACATATATTTGCTTAAGTTTAACTTAAAATATCCATTCTAGATAATCTGCCTTTAGCCCTTTTCTATCAGGGTACTATATTTTATCATTAATTAATTCCTTATAATTAACTTCATTTATTTCTTATTAATCTCATAATGGACAAGGAGAACCAGTGCCTGGTTGAATAAAGAGGGGAATCACTTTGTTGTCAGAACAGAAACTCATTCAAACCAGCGTAGGTCAGAAACAAAACAGTGGGGAATGTATTGAATGTCTGATGGTATCTCTAATAACTGTAGAGTAATAATTATAGAGATCTGTCATTTGGTACTGGATCCAGGACCCAGAAAATTTGAATCCAAGGTTATTTGCTTTGTTTTTTTCAGAAGAGTTGATCTCTTGGCTCTGCTCCTATTGGTACATCAACTTTATTTTTCCTGGGTCTTACTGTAGATTATCTTACTGTGCTCCGGCCTGCACTTGTTGGTTCCAGCCTCTGCGTTTCCAGATCTCCTAACTCAAATACTCATCAGAAATTAAGTGCAGTCTAGTTTCTGTGTTCCAATTCTAAATTCCAAGAAGAGATTCTGATTGTCCAGCTTTGCTAAGATACAGACCCCCCATCCTGTCAGCAGGGGTTAGGGAGTAGAAGAGTCATGTCCTACAAACATGGGTACAAATATGGGCATCAGCACGGGGGAGGTGCTTACCCCTGAAAGTCCCTAAGTGTTGGCGTGAACAGTTTCTCAATATATACTGGCTGATTTTACTATGGCAGGCTCACAAAGTTTGTACAGAATAGACCTTTCCAATCTCCTTGATTTCTTTGTTTTGAAATGTGGCTGATGTCTGAATACAGTATCCAACAAAAGAATTAAAGTGCTGTTTGGAGATTTAGTTTGAAGGGCAATCACTTTTTAACTTAATACGTTTCTTAGATCTTGATTTAACTGTCTTTTTTTGGGGTGAAAATTTGTTTGATCTTGTCTTATCATTAGAAAAGATACAGCATGGGAATTCTATGCATTCCTGTAAAGTTCAAACACATTTCCTTTTGTTGACAGGTAGTAATTTGTATGAGGCAGGCAAAGGAAGAATGGCTTCAAACAAATGATTCAAGTTCAGAAATATGCAAATTAATGGATTTTCTAATTGTTTTTTCTTTTTTTAAACTTCTACCTTAAGTCTGTTCATTAGTTGTGATTGCTTTGTAACAAGAATCTGGAGGGCATCTAAGGACATCATCACTGATCTGGGGAAACAGGACCTGCTTTGGGGAATTGTTCTTACAAGATCAAGGCAGCACTGTCCAACATAAATGTAATGTAAGCCACATATGAAACCTGAAATTTTCTGGTAGCCACGTTAAAAAGTTGGTAAATCAATAAATTAATTTTAATAATTTTACTGAAACTGATACATTCAAAATATTATTTCAGCATGTGATCAATATAAAAATTATTAATATTTCACACTCTTTTTATATTAAGTCTTTGAAATCTGGTGTGTATTGTACACTTAGAGCACAACTCAATTCAGATGTTCATTTTTCAGTGATTAAAGCGAAATGCAGACCGACCAAAACACGACATTTGTGTTTAATAGAAAAATATTTTACACTGCTTCAGTTTTTTTATTTTAATGCATTTACATAAAATAAATTCAATTTGTCAATCTGCAGTAACTTCATTGCAAATGTTCAGTAGCATTTAATGATTTCCTATTAAATAATCTCATAGCGGACAGTGGCTTGTGGCCATTGTATTGGATAGCACAGTTTTAGAGAATGGGATTCACGAGATTTGAGACCAGAGTTTATCTTTCACCAGTGAAGCTTAACCTAAGAGGGAATTTTGTCATGAATTGGCATCCACTGTGTCGCTGCTCAAGTGGGCAGGGCCACCACTTTGCAGCCCTGAAACTTGTCTGTCTCTTGCTCCGGGGCAGACTTTCTTGCAGTCTTGTTCTGCTGGCAATAGTCTTAATGCCTTAATGCTTTAATGACATTACATGAGCTTGGCACAAGTTGCAAACCTGGAGATTATTGTGTTAAAAACTGAAAACTACTGTAGCAAAAAGACTTGCTTTATTTCGATTAACCCTGTGTTTTCTAAGCTTAGTTGACCACAAGTCTCTTTTAAAAGAATAACATTAAGTTACTGCAGGAGACCAAAAATATGTCAAAAATATGCATGAAGACTCTGTAGGAGACCAAAATATGCCACCCCAAAATATTTGTTTGGCATGAAGCTTATTTTGAGCTGATTAATTTGAGAGACTGCAGACACAGGGGAAGCTCTGAAAACAGAGTAGAAGTTGTCCTTTCATAAGGGAAATTTATATTTGTAAAGGAAATCTCTATTAGTAAGGATGTCGCTCTATCTCTACCAAGAAAAGGAAGACTGAATTGCTGGAGACTCATCAATGAAGAAGGCACTGACTTAAATCTGCATAACTACCCTTACCCTTTGATATGGTTTGGCTGTGACCCCACCCAAATCTCATCTTGAATTGTAGGAGCTACATGTGTCATGGGAGGGACCCCATGGGAGACAATTGCATCATAGGGGCAGATCTTTCCCGTGCAGTTCTCACGGTAGTGAATAAGTCTCACGAGATCTGATAGTTTTATAAATGGGAGTTCCCCTGCACAAGTTCTCTTACCCACTGCTATGTAAGAAGTCCCTTTGTTCTTCCTTCATCTTCTGCCGTGATTGTGAGGTCTCTCCAGCCATGTGGAACTGTGAGTCCCTTAAACCTCTTTCCTTTATAAATTACCTAGTCTCGGGTGTGTCTTTATTAGCAGCATAAGAACAAATTAATACACCCTTGTTTACTGTGCTTTTCTGGGCATCTCTCCATAACTACCCTTTTCCCACACCGTCCTTTCTTTGTTTCAGCAGATGACAGTATTTAAGGCTGAACTCAAAACCATGCCTTTGACATTTACTTATTTCTTTGGGTTATCTCCCAGGTATATATGAGGTATACATGTTATTAAAACTTCTGTTTATTTTTCTAATTAATCTGTCTTTTGTTACAGGGATCCATCCCAACTAACAACTATGAAGGGTAGAGATAAAATTACTTTTCCTCCCCTACATTACATACTACTGAGGTGTTCTGAAACACACACTATCAGAAATACTGCCTGGTTGGCTAGAGAGTGCTTGATTCTGAGACCTGCTCTTTTGACCATGCTTGACTTCAACATGTCCTTGAATGTACCCTTCTGTACTTATCTGTAGAGGACATCTGTTATTTTTGCCTGAACATCATCTGTTCCCTGTTTTCTGGTATCAGAATCCTCCTTTCCATGGGGAATTCATTCTACATGGGTTGGATGTGACATTTGTCACCTCTTCCTAGCCACAGAGTTGGGTCCATGGTGTGGAGACTGTTATTATGCATACTCCCTTTTTTTACCTGGGCACATAGCTAGACTATATTTTCCCAATTCCCTTGCATTTAGCATTGGCCATGTGACTAAGGTTGGACCAATGGACAGTGAGCAAAATTAACATATACAAATTCTAGGCTGAGGCCTGAAGACAACAGAAATGCTTCGCTGGTGCTCTATTTTCTTTCCCAGAAGCTGGAGCATGAATTTGCTTTCCTCCAGGTTCAACCACACAGACACCAGGGGCTGATAGGAAAACAAAGTAGAAGAAATCTAGATTTCTGAATGACTCCATGGAGCAGAGCCCTTACTATTATGGAATATAACCTCAGGTTATAATATGAGAGAGAAGTATACCTCTATTTTCTTGAAGCCATTGAATTATTATTTTTAAAAGTTTCTTTGCTATGGAAGCATAGCCTTATTCTGGAAAATATAGTACAGGCACTGTTATAATCCCACTTCTGCTGGCCATGATGAATGTTCCAGGAACTGGACTTAACCCAGATCAAAGTCATTCTTTGTATGTTTATGCCAAAGCTAGCTGAATTCTTCCTTTTTGTAGTTAACTTGTGGAATGTATATTCACACTATCTTTTTCTTTTTCTTTTTTTAACCACTGGGAGATGGCTGGCTTGAGAATGAAGCCACTTCTCTTAGAGAAACAGTTTCAGGAAATGGTGAGAAACAGGACCTCCAGATCCAGCTGTGCTTCAAATGGGACTCATCATTGGACTTGATAATTGAATGAAATAGTTACCAGTTTTGCTTAACTTAGCCTTAATTGGATTAATGTTACTTGCCATAAGTCTGGAAAAATACCCTACATGTTTCCTTCTTATTCTAACACTGTCCTTTGCCATTAGGCCACTTGCTGGTGCCATGCTCTTTCTTGGTTGCCAGAGCAAATTAAGGCAGAGTTTGCTCATCCTGCACTGAAGATTCAGGAGACCCAGTTGCTCTTTGGGTAAAGGAGGAAGTGAAATAAACGTAGGACATGCTATCATGAGAGCTCTGCCCATACTAGAGGAAGAGCCAGAAACTATCTACCTCATTGGCTTAGAGAATTAAGCTTCTTTTCAGCCTTCTTCATTTCTCTTCCTCTCTGTAGATATAGGAGGAATGCTAAGATAGACAAGGGAGCTTCCTGGACCAAAGGAGAAATCACTACTTCCTAGATGAACAAGGTCCCATTTAGAGTAGAAATAACTTTATTAGTCGAGGAAGCACAATTACCATGAGTATATGGAATAAAAGACCTTACACAATTGTGGGAAGAGCTGGGGAAGCAAGGGTCCAGAAGGAGTTGGAGATCAGGATTAAAGGAATAATCAATCTTCCTGAAACCCTGGTGCAGGTGGACAAGACAGGATGTACAGAGCAGTCAAGGACATCCTGTTCCTGAAGTGGGAACACAAAGGGAAAGTTCATGGGGAAGTCTATGGGAAGGTGTTGATTTTATGTAGCTACCTCTTCATTGGGTCTGTAGCTGGGCTTCTGGTGGTGGGCATGGGGCCTCTGGTAAGCAGTAGTGCCAGTGGTCATGAAGGAGAGTTGGACAGGGAGCAGAGGAGAGTGTGAGCAGACTGGATCTTCTGATGCAGATGGGCACCTCTGCATCAGTCTGTCATGCTATGTGACTGCAAAGACCTTTGGAAAATAATAGCTGCTACTTTATTTCTGTCTCCCAAATCCTAAGTTCTTTTAGTCAATGGTAACCTGGAAGCATACAGAGCAGGAAATTTGGAAAATGTAGTTTGTTGCTTGATCAAATTGGCTTTAGAAAAACCCAGCACAAGGTCCATCCCTTGGTGGTGATACCAAGGCAAATTATGAGTGATCTGTCAACATGGTGCAGTTGGCACAACTCACTCTTGGAAAGTGATTCAGGCTGCTATGTCAGGTCAGTGCTTTCTCTGTAGCATCTGACTCTTTCATTCTTTATATAGATCATCTGTTTAAACTGTTCCCATCACAGAGGGGTTCCTGACCCTGCCCATCACCCTGTTTCTTCCCTGCCATTGGATTGTCAAGGCTTCACATCTGGTTGCTTCCTGTTATTCCTACCAAATTGTTCAGTGGTGATACTTGCCCAAGCCCTAACATACTCCCGTTGCTTGTGATTATTCAGTGTGAACCTAGGCAGGCTTGGAAGGCCCAAGACTCTTGCCAGGCTGGGTTCCTGGCTCAGCCCCATCCGCTTCCACAGCCACCTCTGGTTCGATTGCCTTAACTTCTGGGGAGGCCAGTCTTGGTCTTCCTTTGGTGACATCGAAACCCCAAAACTATTATTGTGATTTTTTGTAGTCAGCAGACTTCTTCTCACTTGACTAAAGGTTTTTCTGTGTTTTAATATGAACCAAATGGATTGATTTGGGGAAATATTTGGAGCTGAGGAAAGCATATGGATTTAGTGCCAACAGACTTGCTTTCATAAGCATATTGTGTTAGATAAACAAAAACAAATAAAAAACAAATGAGCAAAATGCTTGCAACAATACTGGGTCTGGCCCTAGACGCACCTGTAGGGTAACTGCACCAGATAGCAATAATTTAAGCAAACCCTTAGAATTACTCTCTATGGCAGATGCACCTGGAAGTGTTTTCTAAGCTAGATAATCTGGGAGTGGCCAACCCAGAGATTCATCCCTTATCTATGATAAACATCTGACCCCCATCCCATCCCATGGAACATGGGCCATACAGGAGATTGAAGCCCTGAGTTTTCGGTTAAATGAAGAATGCCAGGTGGAGGTCGTTAGGGGGAGGTGTTAAGTGAAAATGCTATAAACTGCATGATGTTTACAGGCAGTTGCAGTTTTCCTGACCAGCCTGTTGCCACTGGACCCTCTCCCCTATATGTTAGCATCTGATAAAGCCCCATGTCTCGTTTACTAGCTCTGGGTCTCTTCATTGGCCTCTTGAGCCTGGTGGCTTCCCTATTGAGGTTAGGGGTTCGATACAATATCACCCTTCAGGTTAGGATATGAATGAGAATTCAGAGGTGGGATTAGCTTTCTGACAGCAGAGGTCCAGCTGGGAAGGCAAGGAGTGACATACTGCTAGTCTGCCTAGAAGTTTGTACCTTCCCCACACAGAGTTTACTCAACCTAGATAATGACTGGATTTGAATCATAATCTAGCTTTTATTTGCATTGTCATTTTGGACACCTCATTTAATCTGAGTCTCAGTTTCTTCACTTATTTAAAAAATGGAATGAAGATTTCCTGCCTTACAATGTTGTTGTAAGCATTAGACACTAGAACTAAAGTCTTTAAAGTGCAGGACACAGTAGTTTGTGATGAATAAAGGGAAACTCTTACTGCACTATTAAATTCTAGACCCTAGACCCTAGCATGGTCATTACTGAAGCTTTGTTACTAAATTTAAGCCAACTTCCAAAGAGCTACAGCAAGAGGAGTCTGTCAACTACAAGTCCTGGCAGTTCTCTTGATTATACAAGCTTGTTCTTATTGAATGTTCAGGGTCTAGATAGGAAGAAATTGTCCTAGTGGAACAAACCTAGGAGAGATTTAAAGCTCCATTTTGACATGAACTCTTGTAACCTCACCTAAGCGAATAAAGCAAAATTTAAGGACTGAAGGTGGTTGAATCTGGGGCCTGGGGTCTTCTCATCAACAGATCGCAACCACAATCATAGTGTTTCTCTCTACACTTAGAATGGCTGAACAGATTAACCCCTAATGACTTAATGACACTCCAGTACCAGCCCTGGATGGTTAGCTTTTGAATTTCTTGCCAGTAATTTGCTTAAGCCAGTTTTCTGAACCTCTATTAATAGCGGCTGAACACAAATGCCACCTGCAAGATGCGGGGATCCTATTCTTAATTCTCCTGTGGAAGCTTTCTGGAGCCACATTCTCCCATGTGTTAGAAATGTCTTTGCAATTGAGGCAACATTTGGATCCTGGAGGCTCAGAAGGAACCAGATGCTTGTAGTTGTCTGTCCATACCTATGTGAAACTTTGAGCATCTCTACTCTGTGTGCAAATGCGAGGGTGAGCTGACACTGCCTTTAGAATAAAAAAACCAGTGCCACCGACAAAAGCAGACTTCTTACCATGGCCTGGAGAAGCTCAGTCAGCATTTTTGGGCATTGTCTAACTCAGAACCATGTGCCTACAGACATTTGACAATTTCCATAAAAGGGTGATGGCAGCATAGCTTTTATTAATGTCTTTTATTACCTCTTGGTCTCATTGTCATTGAATTTTAAACTGTTAACCTTTGTGATTCATATTTAATGAATATTACTATGAACTTGGTGGTCTCACATATTTGTGTTTTTTGTAACAATCCTGGGGGGTAGGTCATAATTATTGTAATAGCCAACACACACACATGCACACATAATATTTACTATGTGCCAGGCATAGTTCTAAGCATTTTATTAATTCATATACTCCATATAACACCCCTATGAGGTAGTTCTTAATAATATCATCATTGTCATCCACACTTTTTAGGCAAGGAAATTAAAGTATGGAGGTAAGTAGCTTGTCTAAGATCACAAGCCAGTAAGTGGTAGTACTTGAGTTCAGACCCAGGCAGTCTGGCTCCAGGGTTCATAGTCTAATTATTATACATACTGCCTGCAACTTTTAGATGAAAAGCCAAGACACAGAGAGTGAGTGAATCATCCAAGTTTCCACTGCTGTTAATGAGAAGAACCATTATTTCAACTCAGGTTTTTGGATTCTTAAGGCTCATATCCTTTCTCACTATTCCATGTTTTTTCCATTGGCTACAGGGTATGACCTTGGACAAGTCACTTGATTTGCTTCATTTTTCACCTATAAAATGGAGGGTAATAATGCTTACTTCACTTAGTTGTTCTATGGATTAAATATAATTGGATAAAGCCATGTTTAACTCAGTCCCTGGCACATCATAAATGCTCGGTAAATATTGACTTATTAACAGATAGATTCCCTAGAAAGGCTCTTTATTCTCAGTACTTGATAAGACTAGACTTACTATGAACATGTTATCCTTGGTAAGTAGAATGTACATAAAGCAAAGTTGATGGTTTTACATCAGTTCTTCCCTAAACCTCGATAACTGTGTTTATATTTGATCAGCTCTAGAACCAAGTGTTGTGTCCATGGAAATGCTTCTTGTTGGGGCAAAGAAGTTATTGTGTAGATCCTTAAAAACCCATTCTAGTTAAGTTTCTTTTTAAAAATTTTAGATATTCATGATCCGTGTCTAATTGCTGTCTTAAAATAGCATGCTTTTATTTCCGTATCAAAATTTTAAGGTGAGTTAATGCGAGAACATTGTTTTCTCATTCTAAAATAAGGTCTGATGACCTGATTTGATCTGTTTTCCTATTGTTTGTTGATGCTTTTGTTGACAGAATTAATGAAAATTACAAGGTTAAGTCATAAGGTTCTTTCTTTTTTCCTCTGAATAAAATTGTGATGACTTTTATTGTCAGACTTTTTAAAGATATGATGGATCATGGTGTAAATATGCCCTAGATAATAGTACTCTGGAAAGTAAAAGGTCTAGATGGTGAAAGGTAAGAGCCAAGATTATTATGTACTCAACGTGGATAAGATATTTTTGTAATGTAGTTAATTGGAAATGAATCAATAGAGTAAGAATGTTAGTGTTTTTTGGAGCATGGTGTCCATTACAATGTGTATCTGGGATTACATGCAATATCTTTTGCATATCTAGGCCCATTTCTGTTCGCTCCCACTACCATTTTCACATCCCAACTCTTACCTGTGCTAGGACATTAACATGTCAAACCTCATCATTTAGATAACATTAGGCTCCCACTCAAATATATTAATTGATTATCCATTGCCTTCAAGATGACAACCAGGCTACTTAGTCTGACATCAAGGTGTGCCGTCTTTGTGAGCATTTTGCAAGATAATATAAATTGAGATCATGAAGATCTCCATGATAGAGATCATGGTTCTTGCCCTCAAAACAGAGTTTACCTTTGGAGGGGGAGACAGATAAGCAAAACATCATTCACAGTGCAATATGGTGAAGGTGTAATGGAAGTGAGCTGAGGATGCTGGGGAAGTTCACAGAAGGGCACCAACTTTTCCAGCTTACCTCCCACTACTTCTTTATTCAAGTCGTCTGTGCTAGACTGATTTATTTTTAATTCTCCTAAATATCATGCATATTCCCATCTCTGTAACTTAGATCATATTGGTTTTTTCATGCTTAATCTCATTTTCTGCTTATTCATTCAACCAACATGTATTGAAAGTACACTGCATGCTGGAAAATGAGCTATTCACTCTGGTAAGTGAAGCCGAGAAGCACAGTCCTACCCTTTTGAAGCTGACAGTGTTGCCTTCTCAGTCTCTCCTGCTGCCTCCAATCCATCTTCTCTGACTACTCAGCCTGTGATTTCTTTCTTCTTCTTCTTTTTTTAAAAATTCTTTCTTCTTATTCTTTTTTTTTGAGATGGGGGTCTCATTCTGAAGCTTAGGCTGGAGTACGGTGGCATAATCATGGCTCACTGCAGTCTTGACCTCCCTGGGCTCAGCTCAGGTAATCCTCCCACCTCAGCCTCCTGAGCAGCAGGAACTACAAGCACATGCCACCAAACCTGGCTGGTTTTTTTTTTTTTTTTTCATAGTTTTTGTAGAGATAGGGTTTTGCCATATTGCCCAGGCTGGTCTCGAACTCTTGGGCTCAACTGAGCCACCTACCTTGGCCTCCTAAAGTGCTAAGATTACAGGCATAAGCCACTGCACCCAACCAATCTCTTTCTTCTTGAGCTCCAGCAAACTTATATCTGTCACATGTAAGAACTTATATAACTATCAGAGGATCAATCAGCACTTAGTGGTTGGTTAATTTATCACATTGATGCAAATATCATGGAAAAATAATCATTTTAGATTGTTTTAAAACTTGTGCTGTTATTCCTTTAGTTGAATAATGGTTGGTAATGCCTGAGACTCAGTCTTCTCATCTGTTAAGTGAGCAGAATAAATGAGAAATTTAAGTTCTCTTCCAAGTATGCAGTTATAGTTTTTTTTCAATCCAAAACTTTGGTATGAATTTAATATACTAGGCTGGATGTGTTTACATTTTATTTCTAATGCTCATGGGTATCTAGAGGAAGAAAAGGAGTCCAAGGTGGAAAGACAAGAGGGAAGCAGTTGAAGGAGAAAAGAAAAGGAGAAGAAGCAAGAGGAAGCAACCAGGAAGAGGGCTGGGGATGTTCTGAAATATGGGCAAAGATCTTTCTTTGCAGAAAATATTCCCCATTAAGGGTTTCTCTCTTCCCACTCCCCAGTCAAATCTTGTAAACGATTTCTATTTGTTATTAACCCTTTGTGTAAAATTCTATATTGAAAAGCAATGGCTGGACTGTGGAGTGAAAATTGTATGACTGACCTCCTAATCCTTTCAATATATTTCTTAAATAGATGAGTAAAAAAAAATTTTTTAAAGCCCCAGACTATATCCTTATAAATATATTTTAATAAAGTTCAATGTTAAAACCTCCAAAAACAAACAATATACCCCGGATTCTCATGTATTTCTGATATCATAGTCAAAGGGTCATGAATGAACTCCATTTTTTTCCTTGGATATATTGCTTTAGACTGGGTGTACTGGGTAACTCACTTTATTGTAACAATTACTTTATTGAGTACCTACTGTACGCTGGGTAAAATGTTTATAATAGACAAATGGAAGGTAGTTCCCATTGTCAAAGAGTTTACAATTATTGGGGGTACCTGCTGGTAGTGAGAAAATTTATAAGACATACATTTCTACATTTATTTTAAATTTATTCATGCTTATATCTGTATGTAGATGCATGTACCCACCTAGACATACACAGTTACTCATTTATAACATTCTAGTATGTATATACATACATATACAAGCATGGGAAAACTTTTCTTCTATATGCCTATGCAAAAAGAAAACTTTAAACATACAAGAGATTACATCTCTGAGAAAAGTTCCAAAAGTTATACATGATATTGTCTGTGATTCTACATTATTTTGGGTCATGACGCCAGCTGAAAGTCTAAGGAAAGCCGTGGAAGCTCTTCTAAGAAAATACCCAATGATGTGAAATTTTAGAAACCTCAGGCATGAGAAAAAGCAGACTTTCCTATAGAACGTTTTGAAATTTCAGGATATTGTTCCATCCAACAACTTGATGCCAACTTTTAAACATCAAAATGCCTACAAATGCCAGTTAAAGTACAAATGGAAAAACCTATATTCTGCACAGTTCAAAACTCTCTGTAGTGAATTCAAGTGAATGTAAACAGCCAGTGAATTAATCATTCACAGGCTTATTTGAATATCATATCATCATCTTTTAAAATTATTAATACATTAATCTTATTTTTCCATATAGCGAATCAGGCGAGCAGTCATGGGTAGACTCTTACAGTTATTGTTGAAAAGGTTTTTCCTTAGGGGACAGATAACATCCCTTGATGGTGTTTTGGGAAGCTGATCTGCTGGCTATTTTGCTGCCTTCTTTTCCATAAATTTTCCTCTATGAGATCTAAGTCCTGGAAGTCAGATTGTTAGTCCTTTTGTTTTTCTAGCAGCAACTGCTTCCTTGAACTGTCATTTCAGTGCCAGCAGTGTAATTTTGATCTTTGATGTTATGCAAAACATATCAGCCTTTTAAATTGCCTGATCCAAATCTCATTTGCCATGCATTTTCCACCCTTTGATCCCTCTCTGCATTGCTGTTTATCAATATCAAAAAGACAGCTGAAAACTGGGCAAATTCAAAGGTACCCAGCATTGCTTTTGGCCTGGAATCTATAAAATCAAGTCTTTCACAGGTCTGGTGTGTTTTCTGTAACTGGACAGCATGCATCACAAGAGCACCACTCTCTATTTTGTTTACTGAGTCATGTAAAGGATTGAATGAAGTTTGTCTTGAAAATAATGGGTAACTTTCCCCCCTACCCATAGCACACAGCAACTTAGTTATCCACATGAGATCCTTTTCAAAATATCACTGCATCACTTTCCTTCTTAACAATGATGCCAGTTTCAATTTTACATTACATGTTGTGACTATTTAATAGCTGTCTTCCCTGTTGTATTGTAAGCACCGCAAGTCAGCAAATACATCTAGCTGGCTCATCTTTCTATCCCTAGTAGCTAACACAGTACCTGGCATATAGTCGGTGATAATTAGTATGTTTTCGATGAATTTAACCTCACCCAAATATTTTGGGAGTCTCTCCTCTAGAATTGTCTTTGGAGTCAGTTTCCCAGCAATGAAGAGAAAATGGATTTCTCAATTTGCTTTGAAGATCATGAAAGCATTGTCTCTTGGTCCGCCTGCTGTGTTCCTTTCTCCCTCTCCTTTCTCCTTGCTCCACGTAGCTCCTCTCAGTTGGCCTGCTTTCCCTCCCCTCTCAGTACAGTTGAAGCCACCACCAGAAGTTACCTGGCACTGCTGTGCTGATTTTGACCCAGACCCCAGAAAGGGACCTCTGGGCAGGCCAATGGCTGAGGATAAATAAGCTTTGGTGAAATGCTCATCACACAGGCTGCATTTATCTGGGGTTGCCTACCTGCTGTCATTGCTGGAAAAGCTTTAAGTGGATACGATTAGCTGAGAACTGTAAATATGCATTGCTGAAAGTTTAGGACTCAAGTTTTAAGTGAGTTAATTATAACTGAGATGGTTTAAAGTGAGTTGATGATGTTAATGGTAATTATGGTGGTGGAAGGGAGCTAAATTTACAAAGAACTGTAACTGTCTCTTTTATGTATTTATGTAATGTTTTAGTTTCTTTTTTACACCAGGGTTATTATTTACTTTAATGATTGCAAAAATGTATACAACAAATATTTTAAGTATCATAAGGGAAATGGTTTCCCTGTCAAGAATTACCAATTAAAAAATGTCAAGAATATAGTGTAGAATGGAATGAATTTATAATAACATAGATACAGGTACTTAAAATGATTGAGCTGATAATATAATCACCTAGAATTACTTTCTTTTGAAAGTAATACATAAAATTATATAGTTCAGAGAGGACTCAGAGCCAGGATGCTTTCAGATGTCACTGCTTAACAGCTGTATAACTCTGTGCAAGTTACTGAAATTTATATGCCTCAGTTTCCTCATCTGTAAAACAAAGATAGTCATAGTTCTTTCCTCATAGAATGCAAAGGACATAAATGGGGCCTTACACACTGTAATGCTACATCATTTTTATTGTTATTTTATATAATGACAATCTACATACACATTGTGAGAGATTTCAAAATGTTAGTGCCTTATCTATCAGAGCTTGTGGCTCATATAAACAATTTATAGTTCAGAAAATAATGACATTTTGCCCTATATTTACAAAGTTTCTCCTTCCCCTCAATAACATTCACCCTTTATTAAGCAGCACTTAAATATATTTGTTTAATTGTGGTGTCTGCAAACACTGGGCAAACGGATGGTATAGGGGTTGGCCATATGCTCAGAGGAAAACATGATGATCTGGCATGAAGGTGATGACCGTGGTGATGACAATGATGGTGTTGGAGGTTATGTGCCTGCTCTACTACTTGCATACTAGCTGTGTGACCTTGGGCAGATATTCAACCTCTCTGAATCCTCTTTCTCATCTCTGAGATCAAGATATTCTATACTTCACCTAATAACTGTGGAATGATGTATGTGAGAGTGCTTTACGAACTTTTTTGGATTAGATGGAGTACTCTAGTTCCATCTCAGGAGCCATGTGCCTCTCACTCACATTTCCCTATGCCCTTTCCCCCCCGTTTCCTTCTCTTTTCCTGCCCTAGCCCTTTCCTCCCTCTCTGTATTCTCTTTGAAGTTGTTTATTTATTTCAGCACGTAAGGTAAAGGCATGCAGTCATCCATTAGTGTAGTTTGTCCCCAGATTTCTTCCCCACTGGGCCTGTCACTAGTTTAAGGCATTGAAAGCCAGGGAGGAGAGAAACAGTTAAAAAATTCATTGAAACACAGCTTAAAGCAAGACAACCTACATGACTGTAACTGTGAAATAATCACAGGAAAGAGAGTAACTTCTTTACCTGCTTGAAGGAATAGTGTTCTCTTTAAGTGAAAGCAATATGCAAAAGCAGATCTCCTAGAGTGACACACACCTGCAATGCTGGCTTTAGTTTCAGCAGTCAGTAAACATTTATCCAACAGTAACACTGGTACCAGGCAGGAAGATCTAAAAGATGAAACTAAGTCATTTGCTTTCAGGATCCTATATTCAGTTATAAAACTTAGAGAAACAAATGCATGTTTAGTAGGAAGATATGTTATTAGCATATCAACATACACATACATCCCAGTAATTATATAAATTTATTGTGTTTGAATAACAAACCAATGGGATAGTTTAGAGAGTCTTCTGAGTGCTGTAAACATTGTTTGACTTCTTAAAGTGCTGGTTTTTTTAGCATGCAGATACATATTACAAGTAATAATTGAAGTTAAATGCAAAAAAATGTTTAAAAATAGGAAATACAAACTTTGAAAACTTAACGTAGTTTAAATCGGCACAACTGAGTCATTAGGATTGCTCAGACTGTATTCCCCAAATAGCCCCCTTCACATGTTCTTAAAAAGAAGTTATATAAAATAATGGCCTTTGCTTTTTTAAGCCTCTAGCTGCACTTACTGTTCAAACATAAAGGCCCTGCATTTTTAGAATAAGTCATCACAAATGAGACACGTATAGCTTAAGGTCACACACACACTTGCCACACACTTTCAGAATTCTAAAATCCCCAAAAGACCTAGAAGCAATGTCTCATCAGATGTTTCCAACTTAAAGGGCCTGTGAGTTTCATTCCATTGTAAAGCATGAGCCATATTACATGGATCACTAGTTTTGCTTTTTAGTTTATCACATGGCTCGTATTTCTCTCTGCATCTTATGCATCAGCCTTAGCGACTGAAATGACCTGGGGCCCAAGAAAGCTCAAGATGCCACTTGTGACTTGTCCCGTGGGTCCCGTGGTTTTGTGAGTTCCCTTTAACAGACTATCTTCCTCTTTTCAGTGAATATTTTGGAAATGTTTCATTTAGTAAATTGAAAATCCTTGTCAGAATCAGCACAGATGAAAATCCAGGCTAAGAGGGCATAAAGAAATGCTTTCTGGTCAGGGAAACTGGCTATATAAGAGGCTGTGTTCGTGAAAAGAAGAAATGGTAGAAAACTTCCCTCAAATGGTAATGGGAAATGGGTCAAGTCCTACAGGTATTGTTTTAATTCACTGCTCTGTGAGAACCACAAACAGCTGGTTAAAGATTGAGCCCACCGACACTGTTAGAAAAGCAACTATGGTTGGATTTTCTTTCCTGCTCAGCTGGGCTATTATTATGAAAAATAAGGGGAACCATTAAGGCAAAGTTTAGCTACCAAGAAACCCTCAGGAGGAGGGAGGGAGGGAAGGAGGGAAGGGGAGGGAGGGAGGGGGAGAGAGGGGGAGAGGGGGAGAGAGAGAGAGAGAGAGAGAGAGAGAGAGAGAGAGAGAGAGAGAGCGCCAGTGCGAGCACCCTCCATGGATCAAAATATAAAGGATAGAGTAAAAACAGCTACTTCCTAGAGCTTCTAGTGCCATGTTCTCTTTTCTCCGAGAGTGAATTGGCCAGTTATGACACGTTGCTATCATTGCCAGTGTTGCCTTTTTCTGGGTCTAGGAATCTGGTCTGGCTTCTCATGTTTTCTGCTTCTTGCCTCTTATTTTCTTTTAGTGTGTATCTGTTTTATTGCTTGTGAACATTTTCATCAGAGGAGAAAAGAAGGAGATGGAGGTAAAAGTCAAAATTTGTTAATTTTTTTCCTTGTTAGCAGCACTTACAAATGTTTGAAGGGAAGGAGGTAATAACAAATAGCTAAAATAAGGCTTTTTCCAATTGTATGTGAAAATTATTTGGCAAACTATTTCCCTATTAGCATGGATAATTGCAAACTAGCATATCACTATTAAATAATACATTTAGGTTTAATATTTGAACATATTTGTCTAAAATCTTATTGCTTTCAGCTTTCTTGTAACAAAGCTATTGACATTTGTTGTGGAGCCAAGCAGTGATTGGAGGTGGGATGCCAAGCTGTGACTGCATATCAGGCAATGTTTGTTCAACACTTTGGGCCAGTATTCCTTGCCATTCACTGAGAAGGGCTTCCTTACATGAGATTGGTGTGTCCTAGTCATGGTTTTGTGACATCTGAGAGTACTTATCACTTCAAGGGATTATGCAATCCTGAAAATAGTTTCCAAAAAATGTAATTTAACCTTATTTTTGTAAATATGACCTATGTCTTATAATACTCCCCCACTTCCTATTTGACAAGGAGAGAAAGAAGGCTGTCATGATGTGAACTCAATTTTATTTTTTCTTTCACAGAAACCATTTATCGAAGACTTACCATGTACCCTGCATTATATGTACATGAGAGATACAGTAACAATCCTAGATACAATCCTAGGAGGAAGTTGGGAACCACAAATTGACAGATTGTTTTTCTGCATAATAGAAGCAAAGTAAAGGGAAATAATATTGTGTTTCTTATACCTGGGCCCACACTCTCGAACTTTTACTTGCTACAAATATTTCAAGGTGACCCCTGAACGGTGCCAGTGGATAGTAAGCTAGAAAATATCTGATTCCATTGGTTCCAATCAAATATAAATAAAAGTAGATATATGTCATACTTTACATACGAAGATGAGGTGGTTAATTTATCACTAAAAGTGGCTTGGAGTTAGTAGGGTTCCTGGTTCCTGGGAAAAATACCCTTTATGGCTTAAGCTCCATCAAACAGAAACCATTCTATAATGCTACTTGCCTTACCTTTGCCATTAGATTGCTCTCCAAATTAGTTAAAACTTTTAAGCCTATTTACAAAGCTGTCTGATGCAATCCAATTATGACACAGCTTGAATTTAAGTGCCAATTATATGTTTGGGATAAAAAGATGAGATTGGCTTTTAACTATATATTTTTGAAAGATAGGTGTGTGATTTGTGCCTGGGAATCCAAGACCTTAAATACCTAACTGGTCTTGATGAAAGTCAGAGAAATACTAGCTACCCCATAATAGAGGTCTTCCCAGGGCAGCCTGGAGAATTAGAGCACAGATTCTGAACCTACGACTGCTGTTGTACCTGCTCAGACTTGCTGAAAGAAGAGCTACTCTTCCTCTGACAAAATGAGGACTGATGGGGTCTTCTCAGTTTCCTTGGAGACCCACAGGGTGCTGGAGCAACTCCTTCTCCCATTCCACCATGTGCGGGTACTGCTATTGTACTATTAGTCTGGGGGTGAGAAACCTAACCCTTTACACCCAGCTGCTAAATTTTTTCTTCTTTCTTCCTAAGTCCGGAGAGGACAAGAGGCAGCCCCAAAGCTTGCTTTTGTTTTGCCTGTACCTTGGGGATCCACACTCTTTCTAAGGCCCAAGTTTTTACAGAAAGAGGGATGTGCTTCTGGTCTCACTCTAGAACTCAGATCTACACACGTAGACTTTGAATTGTTTCTCCAGTAGTGGCCATGGGCTATATCCATATTATTATTGTTTAAATGTGTCACCTGCAGTTCATGTGTTGGAAACCTAATCCCCAACTCAACAGTATTGAGAGGCAGGACATTTAAGAGGTGATTAAGTCATGAGGGCTCTGCTCTCATGAATGGATGAATGCTGTTATCTTGGGAATGGGTTAATCATCATAGGAATGGGTTCCTGATAAAATAATGAGTTTGACCCCCATCTGTCTTGCTCTCTCTCATGCTCTTTCACCATGTGAAGCCTTCCATCATGTTATGACTCAGCAAGAAGGCCCTTGCCAGATGCAGGTGCTTTGACCTTGAACTTCTCAGCCTCCAGAACTGTGAGAAATAAATTACTTTTCTTTATAAATTACTCAGTCTGTGGTATTCTATTATGGCAACACAGAATGGACTAAGACACATTCACACATACATTTATTTACTTATTTTCCATGTGAACCATAGATTGTATTTACAAGATTGCTGGCTTGGGTTGAGACTTCAATCTTTTGCCAGTGAACAAAACAAAGCTACCTGGAATATGGTTTATAAGGATGAGTACAGGATTTGGAGCCATGCCAGCATAAACTTTAGCTCACACTCTACCATTTTCCAGATCTGTGACCCTTGATAGATTTCTTAATTTGGATCTTGATTTCTCCATAGGTAAAATGGACATACTACTACTCACATTATAAATTTATTTAGAGTACTTAACACAGCACCTAGCATATAGCAAGTGCTTAATAAATACCAGCTCTAATAAACAAATATGCCCAGAAAGTTAGAGATACCAAACTATAATAAACACTCCATGTCTAGGGACATGGTAAGAAAAAGAAAGACGCTAAGCTGGAGAAATACCATATTTTTTGCGTTATTTCTAAATAAAATCGTACGAGGCAGCCCTGGAGAGAGGGCAGAATGGGGAACTGTGGCTGTTACGATTAGTTGAGAGTTAGGGGTAAGCAAGTTAAGCTCTTACACAGGGCCTGTCATATAAGGCTTACTCCTTTTTTGAAAATCTGGAAGGACTCTAAGAATGTTTAAATGGATTGGGCTGGGATGTGTGTACATACATGCATGCGTGTATGTGAAGCTAAAATGAATTGTCTAATATTCTAATTGCTTTACATATTTTAATACATCCAACCTTCATTTAAAGAAGAAGAACAACAAAAAGACCTTTTCAACATTAACATCCTCAAAGAGAGGGAGCTTGGATACAAATCCATAATGGTAGGGACTTGAGCTCACATAAGCCCTGTGTTATGTGGCTTCTTGCCCCAGTGTTTTGCCTTAGTAACTTGGGAGCTTCCAAATGCTATTTGTCAGCTGGGCCCTACTTACCCAGCAAAATGAATACCAAGCTGAGAATTTGGCCTGCACTTCAGTTATGCAAATTCAGAGGACACAAATGACCCATCCATGCCATGCAACTCTACTAGGGCCCTTGGTTGCTTTTGCTCTGGAAGCCAGTGACATCATCTGCTAGACATACTGCATAACATGGGAAGATCTCAAACACAAAGCAAGTTACAGACCTATTTTCTGCCTGGGAGATGCACAGGGGCCCCTCCTCCCTCACTCATATTTTTATCAGCTGGTGGAAGCTGCATTCATTTTCTCCAAAGATGAATAAAATCTATTGAATCTCAACTCCTGTGTCTTTTATATGGAAATAACTGAGGTACTCGGCTTTCTTTGAAAAGTTTCTGGTTGCGGTATCTACAGTCTCTTCTCTTTCAATTACTGAATAGCCTATGTCTGACCTGTATTTTTTCTCAAAACCAAGCCCTGTTTGCCAGCTTCCATTTATGCACAAAATGCACCAATACTCCAATTTCAGTTGGGGGAAAAAAGGTAGATGGGCACAGCTATTCATGAAACAAACATTTTTATTTCATTTTTAGCGTGCACCTTGGTGCTACAGTTTAGTAACGAGAAGTCTCACTGTGAAAATAATGATCTTCTGTGAAGGAAAATGTTATTAGTTGACCATGTTGCAGCTAAAGTCCTGTGGTGCATTTTCCATTGAGAGAAGACTCTGAAGTCAAACCCTGGCCCGCTGTGTACCAGTACATGACTTTGGGTGTGTAGGAGCAGAAAGGTATGATACCTTTTCTCACCCATCGTAAGGGTCCACAGCTGACACTTTTATAATGAAAGACTGGTTAGCAAGAGAAAAGCATAACAGATTTATTTAATCAAAGTTTTATGTAACACAGGAGGCTTCAGAAATAAAGGCCCAAAGACTTGGAGGAAAAATTATTTATTTTTATGTTTTGGTTTGATGAAGAATGGGCAGCCATTTTAGAAATGTGATTGGACAAAAAGGTATGATCTAATAGATCATAGCTGAACGAGGAAACCCAGCAAGGCCTGTCTGTTCAGATTCTTCTGGGCCTCTATATAACATTCTTCCCTCCCAGGTATGGGACAGGACCCCCATGGCATAAGGGTCTTCAAAAGAGAAGAGTTAGGGGAGAGAGTGACCTTTCTAGGTTTTATGGCTTGCTTTGGGAGAGAAAGGTTCCAGTTTCTGTGATACACCATGTGGAAGAGGAATTCTGCATTCTGTGACTCACATCAGGGGAGAAAAAGGGGTGGGTGATAGGAGGGCAAGAGAAACTGCTTCCGAGGTCCTTCTAATGTCCTTCAGTTCAAAGTACTCCGCACGCCAAGGTGCCATGTTTTGGGATATTGCTTGCTGAGTCCCAACAGGTGAGATTCAACTATTAAGTTCCAGTTTCCCCATTTGTAAAATGGAGTCTTAATGTAAAATGGAAGAGGGTTCTTCATGCGTAAGATTCAAGTGAGGATTTAACAAGATCCTCCATGTACATAATTTAACATGATTTCAGGCACACGTAGGTGCTTGAGAGACTTTTAATGTTATGATTAATCTTTTGAGAAAAATTACAAAAAAATTCTGGTTATATCTCTTTCTCAGTTATATCTACTATAGGTGCTTTGGGAGGCTTAGTTTATGTTTCCCTCTTCAGACATCTCTTGTTGATAAGGTGTTCTGATTCCAAATTATAGCCCCATTCATTATTGAAAATGTGGTTTCTCTGTGGGCTATGTACCATAATTGCTAAACAGGACCCTTGGTAACTATGATAACATGATGAGTTAAATTTTCTGATTACCAGGAAAGAATTTATTTTGTGTGTAGCCATGTAGCTTAAAACTTTTCTGAGATATATCCATTTCTTTTTATTTTTTAACATGTATAGTATACCTAAATGGTTGCAGAGAACACAAGTTTGAGTCATACAGACTTTAATTTAAATCCTGTGCCCACAATTTACCAGTCATATGACTTCAGGTGGGAAGCTGCTCTGATCCTTAGTCTCTTTACAAAACAGGAAATAAAAACCAATTACCCAGTTTTCAAATTGAACCTTTAGGAGATTTTTAGTATTCTGTATTACCTAATTTTGAACATCAGCCCTCACTGCAAAATATTAAGAAATAAACTTAGAAGGTTTTGGAGATTATATGCATGCCTGAAATTTTTGCATTTCAAAATAACTGTTGTCACTGCAGGTATTTTTCATAGTAATTCCCAGAAGCCAGAGGTTTTTACTATAAAATGAGAATGACAGAGAAAAGAGTGGAATGGCTGAATTCAATGGTGGTATATGTGTAACATTTAAGAAACTGCCAAACTTTTCCAAGTGACTGTTCAGATTGCATTACTGCGCTGACATAATTTGGCATATTTTAATTGTATAGATCCACTCTTTATTGCCATCGCCAAAATTCTGTATCTTAAGCTTTGTTCTGCCTTTTGCAATTGTTCTAAGAGTCTGTTTCTCAGACACACACCCACGCACGCACACGCACACACAAACACACACGCACGCACGCAAGCAGGCAAGCAATACCTCTTGAGTATGTCTTCCCTTGATTGTTTAGTCAGGCTGAGCGGTAGTGAAGTGAACAATGTACTGGATTTAGCCAATGAGTATAGTTGACTATTTTTGCTTATGTGATTAGCTTCCATTTCAAAGTCAGCCTTAGAGCAGAGAACAAAATCTCCTTCTGGACAAACAAACAAAACTGCCAATAAATCTGCATGAAAGTGGAAGATGACCTGAAGCAGCTTGGTCTTAAGTGACCCTTACAGAATACTAGAGAAGGAGCTATCTTTTCAAGGAGAAAAAAGCCCAAAACAACAAAAGGATCATCCCTTTCTTCGAGGAGAAAATACATACTAAAAACACACTTCACCATTTTAGAAATGCCCGCATAACTTTAATTGTCAGCTCCTCAGGAAAAAAACCTTGTTTGTAAACTCTTCAGGGAGACAGGAAAAAATAATGCTGTACTGGCAAGCAATCCGTCCGAAACATTAATCACAGAATGCAACACTTATGTTTTGAGAAATGCTTGTTGGTTTAGACAATAATAATAAATATACTAGTTTTACCCATAGTTCTTCATATTACTACTGCCCCTTATGATAAGAAGGCTTTTGGCTGGAGAAAAAAAGTTAAAAGGGAAGATACGAATCAAACATCTGCAAATATGTAAGAACCTTTTCACAGCTTTCTTTCTTTTAAATCAATCTTCAAGGTAGATTTGTTACAACATAAAATAGAGAACCACAGGGAAATAACAGAGAAGGAAAAAAAATGTTTTTAAAGGATTAGCAAAACTGATATTCTCATTTTCTCACTTCACCTTTAGCTTGATCTTTATCCCTAGTTATGTTGAAAAGGATAATTGTTTTGTATCACTTTAAAAACCCACAATTTTCCCTAAGCCAACAGTAATATATGCTAATAAAAATTATCTTGTTAATAAGGGGATTTAGAATTACCAAAAATCTTCTGTTCTTATCCAGGAACATAAAGATGCCTAACTTTTTTTTATTTAGCATCTTTTAAAAAGTGGTTTATTATAGAAATAATATGTAATGATACAGTAATACAATTGCACGAGATTTGTCCACAATATAAACTACCTTTAAAAATGTCCTTGGTGTGTATTTTGGGGATGGTGGCTAATTATTCCTCTCACCTATCGCAGGCCATTTGCTCTTCATCAGCAGGGATAATAGAATGCCCATAAGTTGAACATGTGATTTGGGTTGTCTGTGTGTGGGATAAGTTTGACCTGACCTGGTGTATTAGTCCATTCTCAAACTGCTAATAAAGACATACCTGAGACTGGGTAATTAATAAAGGAAAGGTTTAATTGACTCACAGGTCAGCATGGCTGTGGAAGCATACATGTCCTTCTTCACATGGCAGCAGCAAGAAGTGCCCAGCAAAAGGGGGAAAAGCCTCTTATAAAACTATCAGATCTCGTGAGAACTCACTCACTCTCACAAGAAGAGCATGAGGGTAAACATCCCATGATTAAATTATCAATGCCTCCCACAGAGTCCCTTCTATGACATGTGGGGATTATGGGAACTACAATTCAAGATGAGATTTGTGTGGGGACAGAGGCAAACCATATCATTCTGCCCCTGGCCCCTCCCAAATCTCATGTCCTCACATTTCAAAACACAATCATGCCTTTCCAACAGCCCCCAAGGTCTTTTTTTTTTTCTTTTGCTGACAGGGTGTCCCTCTGTTGCCCAGGCTGGAATGCAGTGGTGTGATGTTGGCTCACTGCAACCTTCACCTCCCAGGTTCAAATGATTCTCCTGCCTCAGCCTCTAGGAGGCACACACCAACACACCTGGCTAATTTTTGTATTTTTGGTAGAGATGGGGTTTCACCATGTTGGCCAGGCTGGTATCAAACTTCTGACCTCATGTGGTCCTCCTGCCTCGGCCTCCCAAAGTGCTGGGATTACAAGTGTGAGCCACCATTCCCAGCCCCAGAGTCGTAACTCATTCCAGCACTAACTCAAAAGTCCAAGTCCAAAATCTCATCTGAGACAAGGCAAGTCCCTTCCTCTTATGAACCTGAAACATCAAAAGCAAATTAGTTACTTCCTAGATACAATGGGGGTACAAGGATTGTGTAAATACATCCGTTCCAAATGGGAGAAGTTGGCCAAAACAAAGGGGCTACAGGTCCCATGCAAGTCTGAATTTCAATAGGGCAGTCATTAAATGTTAAAGTTCCAAAATGATCTCCTTTGACTCCATGTCTCATGTCCAGGGTACGCTTCCATAGCTATCTTGGATAGCTCTGCTCTTGTGGTTTTGCAGGTTACAGACCCCCTCCTGGCTGGTCCTCGGCTTTAGTGATGAGTTTTCTGATTATGAATTTAATATTTTTCCTTGTTATAGGTCTATTCATATTTTTTATTTCTTCTTGAGTGAGTTTCAGTAGTTCATGTCTTTCTGGAAATACTTCTCATTAGGTTATTTAAATTTAGGGCATACGGTTTATGAATTTATTTAAACACAATTTTTAATAAAGAGATCATTTATTTTTATTTATTTTTTCTTTTTTGTGAGGATTTTTATTAGTATGTTTCCTTTAAAATTTTTTTTTATTATATTTTAAGTTTTAGGGTACATGTGTACAATGTGCAGGTTTGTTACATATGTATACATGTGCCATGTTGGTGTGCTACACCCATTAATTCGTCATTTACATTAGGTATATCTCCTAATGCTATCCCTCCCCCATCCCCCACCTCATGACAGGCCCTGGTGTGTGATGTTCCCCTTCCTGTGTCCATGTGTTCTCACTGTTCAATTCCCACCTGTGAGTGAGAACATGCGGCGTTTGGTTTTTTGTCCTTGCAATAGTTTGCTGAGAATGATGGTTTCCAGCTTCATTCATGTACCTACAAAGGACATGAACTCATCTTTTTTATGGCTGCATAGTATTCCATGGTGTATATGTGCCACATTTTCTTAATCCAGTCTATCACTGATGGACATTTGGGTTGGTTCCAAGTCTTTGCTATTGTGAATAGTGCTGCAATAAACATACGTGTGCATGTGTCTTTATAGCAGCATGATTTATAATCCTTTGGGTATATACCCAGTAATGGGATGGCTGGGTCAAATGGTATTTCTAGTTCTAGATCCCTGAGGAATCGCCACACTGTTTTCCACAATGGTTGAACTAATTTACAGTCCCACCAACAGTGTAAAAGTGTTCCTATTTCTCCACATCCTCTCCAGCACCTGTTGTTTCCTGACTTTTTAATGATTGCCATTCTAACTGGTGTGAGATGGTATCTCATTGTGGTTTTGATTTGCATTTCTCTGATGGCCAGTGATGATGAGCATTTCTTCATGTGTCTGTTGGCTGCATAAATGTCTTCTTTTGAGAAGTGTCTGTTCATATCCTTCGACCACTTTTTGATGAGGTTGTTTTTTTCTTGTAAATTTGTTTAAGTTCTTTGTAGATTCTGGATATTAGCCCTTTGTCAGATGAGTAGATTGCAAAAATTTTCTCCCATTCTGTAGGTTGCCTGTTCACTCTGATGGTAGTTTCTTTTGCTGTGCAGAAGCTCTTTAGTTTAATTAGATCCCATCTGTCAATTTTGGCTTTTGTTGCCATTGCTTTTGGTGTTTTAGACATGAAGTCCTTGCCCATACCTATGTCCTGAATGGTATTGCCTAGGTTTTCTTCCAGGGTTTTTATGGTTTTAGGTCTAACATTTAAGTCTTTGATCCATCTTGAATTAATTTTTGTATAAGGTGTAAGGAAGGGATCCAGTTTCAGCTTTCTACATATGGCTAGCCAGTTTTCCCAGCACCATTTATTAAATAGGGAATCCTTTCCCCATTGCTTGTTTTTGTCAGGTTTGTCAAAGATCAAATGGTTGTAGATGTGTGGTATTATTTCTGGGGGCTCTGTTCCATTCCATTGCTCTATATGTCTGTTTTGGTACCAGTACCATGCTGTTTTGGTTACTGCAACCTTGTAGTATTGCTTGAAGTCAGGTAGTGTGATGCCTCCAGCTTTGTTCTTTTTGCTTAGGATTGACTTGGCAATGTGGGCTCTTTTTTGGTTCCATACGAACTTTAAAGTATTTTTTTTCCAATTCTGTGAAGAAAGTCATTGGTAGCTTGATGGGGATGGCATTGAATCTATAAATTACCTTGGGAAGTATGGCCATTTTCACGATATTGATTCTTCCTACCCATGAGCATGGAATGTTCTTCTATTTGTTTGTATCCTCTTTTATTTCGTTGAGCAGTGGTTTGTAGTTCTCCTTGAAGAGGTCTTTCACATCCCTTGTAAGTTTTATTCCTAGCTATTTTATTCTCTTTGAAGCAATTGTGAATGGGAGTTCACTCATGATTTGGCTCTCTGTCTGTTATTGGTGTATAAGAATGCTTGTGATTTTTACACATTGATTTTGGATCCTGAGACTTTGCTGAAGTTGCTTATGAGCTTAAGGAGATTTTGGGCTGAGACGAAGGGGTTTTCTAAATATACAACCATGTCATCTGCAAACAGGGACAATTTGACTTCCTCTTTTCCTAATTGAATACCCTTTATTTCTTTCTCTTGCCTAATTGCCCTGGCCAGAACTTCCAACACTATGTTGAATAGGAGTGGTGAGAGAGGGCATCCCCGTCTTGTGCCAGTTTTAAAAGGGAATGCTGCCAGTTTTTGCCCATTCAGTATGATATTGGCTGTGGGTTTGTCATAAATAGCTCTTATTATTTTGAGATACGTTCCATCAATACCTAGTTTATTGAGAGTTTTTAGCATGAAGGGTTGTTGAATTTTGTCAAAGGCCTTTTCTGCATCTATTGAGATAATCATGTGGTTTTTGTCTTTGGTTCTGTTTATATGCTGGATTACATTTATTGATTTGCGTATGTTGAACCAGCCTTGCATCCCAGGGATGAAGCCCACTTGATCATGGTGGATAACCTTTTTGATGGATTCAGTTTGCCAGTATTTTATTGAGGATTTTTGCATTGATGTTCATCAGGGATATTGGTCTAAAATTATCTTTTTTTTGTTGTGTCTCTACCAGGCTTTGGTATCAGGATGATGCTGGCCTCATAAAATGAGTTCGGGAGGATTCACTCTTTTTCTATTGATTGGAATAGTTTCAGAAGGAATGGTACCAGCTCCTCCTTGTACCTCTGGTAGAATTTGGCTGTGAATCCGTCTGGTCCTGGACTTTTTTTGGTTGGTAGGCTATTAATTATTGCCTCAATTTCAGAGCCTGTTATTAGTCTATTCAGGGATTCAACTTCTTCCTGGTTTAGTCTTGGGAGGGTGTATGTGTCCAGGAATTTATCCATTTCTTCTGAATTTTCTAGTTTATTTGCGTAGAGGTGTTTATAGTATTCTCTGATGGTAGTTTGTATTTCTGTGGTATAGGTGGTGATGTCCCCATTATCATTTTTTATTGCATCTATTTGATTCTTCTCTCTTTTCTTCTTTATTAGTTTTGTTAGTGGTCTATCAATTTTGTTGATCTTTTCAAAAAACCAGCTCCTGGATTCATTGATTTTTTGAATGGTTTTTTGTGTCTCTATTTCCTTCAGTTCTGCTCTGATCTTAGTTATTTCTTGCCTTCTGCTAGCTTTTGAATGTGTTTGCTCTTGCTTCTCTAGTTCTTTTAATTGTTATGTTAGGGTGTCAATTTTAGATCTTTCCTGCCTTCTCTTGTGGGCATTTAGTGCTATAAATTTCCCTCTACACACTACTTTAAATGTGTCCCAGAGATTCTGGCATGTTGTGTCTTTGTTCTCATTGGTTTCAAAGAACATCTTTATTTCTGCCTTCATTTCGTTATGTACCCAGTAGTCATTCAGGAGCAGGTTGTTCAGTTTTCATGTAGTTGAGCGGTTTTGAGTGAGTTTCTTAAACCTGAGTTCTAATTTATTAGAACTCTAACTATTAATGTGGAGGTTACATTGCCAGAGGGAGTGTAAAACATGGCTGACTAATTGAAAAAACTGTTGGTCAGTTTCTTATAAAGTTAAATATACACCTATACTATGACCTAGGAATTCCACCTCTAAATATCTTCTCAAGAGAAATAAATACATATGTCCACACAAAGACTTGCATATCAATGTGTATAGCAGCTTTAAGCATAATAGCAATAAACGGAAACAACCCAAATGTTATTCAAAACGTGAATAAACAAATTATGGTATATCCATGCAATGGAATACTACTCAGTAATACAAATGGACAAATTGATCAATGTAGCAACATGGGTGAATTTCCACATGAAACAAAAAAAGAAAAGGTTTACACAGAAAAAAATACATAGAATTTCACTTATATGAAGTTCAAGAACAAGTACCACTAAAACTATAGTGCTGAAAATCAGAACCATAGTAACCTTTGTTGTGGGGATTCATTGGAAGACTCACAAGGGAAGCTTCTGGGGTGATGGTAATGTTCTATATCTTAGTAGGGGTGTATACACTTGTCCAAAGACATCTAATTGTGTATTTAAGATCTGTACTTTTCATAATAAGTACAATATAACTTAATTTAAAAAGAAAAAAAAAGCTCAGCTGTGAACCTTTCTACTTTTTCTAGTTTCTTCTATAATTTCAATCTTCAGAAAGCTCATAAAACTATACCTTAACAAAAGAAAAGGTACATATTCTTGGTTGGGAAGACAATACCATAGGAATATTACCTCTCCTACAAATAATATTAAATTTAATATATTTTCTATGAAAATGTCAAGAAGGAGTTTTGTTGTGGCTATTTGACTTTGATTTTGAAATTTGATAAAATGTATTCAAACTTTAGGAGGAAAGTGTAAAAAGAAAACCAGTAAGGGAGACTTTAAGAAATATTAGAACATACCATAAAGTCATAAAGTTATAATCAAAACAATATGACACTAGCATAGAAACTGACGAACAGATCATAGACACCAACTAGAATATATTTCCCATCATCCCTTGTCATTGAGTGGCCACGCATCTGAGCTCTGGCTTATGAAACAAGCACAGAAACATTGTACACCACCTTCAGACTTGTCCCATTAAAGTCTTACATACCTGATTCTCCATGCACTTTTCCACTTCTGGCTAACTAGTTGGAATAGTGATGACTACCAGGGCCACCCTAGAAGCCTTGTATCGAAGACAGAGAGCCCACAAGATGAAAGAAATCAGGTTCCCAAATCACTGTTTGGAAGAAGCAAGCTAGAAGACCTTCCTGCCCAGAAATACCTACACTAGTTTAGCAAATAATCTTTTATTATGTTAGGCCGCCGAGATTTGGAGGGACTTATATGTTACAGTGGTTAGTTATAAAGATCCAAATTTGTAGAATAAAGCATAGATTATAAAATTATTTTAGCTAGATAACTGTCTAACCATTAAGAACAAATAAAATTAGGCTCTTTATCATAAATAATAATGAGATGCAGATAGACTAAAGGGTTGTTTTTTAAGAAATAAAACAAATCTTGTTAAAGCTCTTTGTGAATATGTATATGAACAAGCAGTTACCTTTTAATCAAGATTAAAAATTCTAAGTTGTTAGGTTGGTGCAAGAGTAATTGCAGTGTTTGCCATTAAAAGTAATTACTGGTGCATCAACCTGTATTTTATTTAAAATGTAATATAAGCCATTTAAAATATTAATATAAACATATTTAAAGCTACAATGTTACAAAGGATGAGATTTTAGAGACTAAGTCATAAAAGGCACGGCAACGTCCTCTCCTCTACCTCTCAGATCACTCGCTCTGGGAGAAGTTAGCTGCGATGTGGTGAGCAACCCTACAGAGAGGCCCAAGTGGTAAGGAACTAAAGCCTCCTGCCTACAGTTAGTGGTATACATGCATACAAGCAAGTAACAATCATTCTTCTAAGAGCTTGTCATATGTTAGTTCATTTAATTCTCATAACTCTTTGAGGTAGGTTTTATGATCTTCATTTTACAGATGAGGAAACTGAGTCACAGGAAATTTACAAAACTTTTTCAAAGTCACACAGGTTGTAAGTGATGGTACTGGGATGAGAAGACTATTGCCTCTTATGTCCATGCTCTTAATTAGACACATTAGTAGGTTATTAACATGAGTTGGAGATAGGGGTAGAAGCCTAGAGAGCTTAAAGACTGGTTGAACAAAGAAAACAGTATTATAACATCACAGTTATGCACCTGTAAAATTATTATATACATATAAAGCCATTTGTAATAATAAGAAAGTGAAATTCTATGAGTGAATATATATGAAATTTTTAATTGGCTTAGCTTATACAAAGAGTAAATTGTCTTAATTATAATGAATTCACTGTAGTTTCTATTTTTATTCAATTTTACTCATTCAACAAGTATTTAGTCAGCACCTACTATATGTCAGAACAAATAGTGTGCATATTTGTATTACGTGCTGAGGGAAACAGCAGGAAGGCATAGCTTCTCAACTCAAGGGGCTGTCAGTAGTAGAAGATGGAAATCAGCAAATTTGCCATATAATTAAATTATGTGACCCTCCTCATACCTGTAATTCCAACAGGACAGACATAATTAGTTTTCAAGTAGCACTTAAAAATAATAATTAAGTGTATGCTGATATCTGCAAATCAACTATGCCAACCAACCACCTATGCTAACAAAACAACTATGCTAACCATTCTCAATTCCTCCTAGCCAACTATTTCATGTGTCTAGGCTAAAATAATATAGATGTACCTAGCATTACCTCATAGACTCAAGTGATCATAAAACCTGAACCAAAAAGCAATAAAAGTGAGAAGTAAATAATATTTGATTTGTAGGTCTTTTTATTTCAAAAATTCAGTGTATAATCAAGGCTTTGGACATAGCAAAAGAAAGTCATATATATCTTTTGATCTAGGATTTGTTAGAGTAGTTTAGATTTATATGCTGATACTGAGTCCATAAATGCATAAATCCCTGCTGATTCCATCTGGATGAGACCTTTGGCAGTGTCATCTGTCAGCGTTCATACAGAGATTGGTTGGGCTTCCTTTCAGAAGCAGTCTTCAAATTACTTTATATATTGAAGCCTATTATACTAACAAAGTATTTGCCAAATTAGTGTCACAGAATACTAAATGCTGATTTTGCAATACTCCTCTCAATTAGAATCCCTGTGTGGAAGCCAGGCTACACCAAGCAAGGAAGCATTTGATTATTAGAAACTCACTGGAACAAACTGTGCCTATATTCATTCCTATTTCATAAACTACCTTAAAAATAGGCATGGAATAATGTCTTAGTTTTTTTTTTTCTGTGAAAGTATATTAAGGCAAAATAAGGTCATTAAGTGCTTCACTGCAGAACAGGCATAAAAGAAACAGGAGAGAGACTGCAGCCCACTGAGCAGGGCATTTTCTCTCTTCCATTTTACATGAAATAACTCTGGAGAATCTTGCACAAGAGCCAACCAAAGAAGGAAGGCGTAGACCCTTCCTCTGAAGCAGCACCTCATGCAGTAACTGGCTTGTAATTCTCAATTTTCATGAATGAATGAATGAATGAATGGCTCTCCAACTGCATCTTCTACCACTCACTCTCTTTCTCCTTATGATTCTGCCACACTCAGGGACTTTGCACTTGCAGAACTCCCCACCAGGAATCTGTCTCCAATTTTCCTCCAGGTCTCTACTCTTATTTCACTTTTTAAAGATCCTTTCCTGATCACCCTAACCAAAGGAACTTCACACCCCCGACTCACCATCTTTCCTTCACCTTGTTCTGTTTCCCTTAGCAGCAGGCATCATTCTCTGATAGTCTCTTTGTCATTTATTTTTTACCTGTTAATTGCCTGATTCCCTTTCTGCAGAAGGACAGCTTGGTGAGGGCAGAAGAACCTTGGCTGGTTGAGTCACTGCTATATTCCTAATGTTTGGAGCTATGCCTGGCACATATTAGCCACTCAACTAATATTTGTTGAATGAACAAATGAGAGAGAGACAGAAAAAAGCTAGAGACAGAATGCTAATACAGAAAGACTGTAAATGTTCATTCTAGCTTAAGTTCTTAAGTTGGATACTCCCAATGGAGTTTCCTTAACATCCACAGAAATATCTAGTACACTTTCAAAAGTCTTCCTTTTCAGCAGATTATTTCATGACTGAATCGTGATGGGTCTTTCTACTTGATTCACAACATTGCAAGGCCAGCAGTGGCTTTTGGCTCCAAGTGCATGATCTTTAATTTCCTGTCTAATCTATGGCAAGGTTTAAAAACCAAAAGATGAGAGAGAGCCACTCATCAAATTAATAGTGCCAGTTTTATTTCCCTGATGTCTCTAGTGCATTCATGCTGGGGACAAGCCACTTAGACATCTCATTACTTTAATTTCCTCTTCTTTCAACTGTGGGATTAACTAATATGGTTATTAAGAGGATTAATGAGATGATGTTTTTATAATGCTGAAGGTGCTATATACATTTTTTAAAAACATAATTAAAATGCTATTTCCTTCTCGTCTCTTTCTCTTTCTTTTTCTGTTTCCAACGCAGAGCCCAGGGTTTCATCTCCTTCCTCCCACAAATTACAGAAAATCACTGCCATTGTGTAATTGCAGTTTAAACAGGCTTTGGAGGTATATGTCTGTTTTGTAAAGCACAGCTCTTCCCGCTTCTGGCACCAAATCTGATGACTATAATGAGATGTTGATAAACACGATAATGATAATGGCTCTGACAGCTTTATTCCTGAAGATGTCATTATCTGTGGGAACCATCAGACACCTAGGCCATACCTTAGTCATGGAAGCTGAGTGGATTCTAACCATTAAAGCTGCAATTATACAAACACTCCCGATGACGTTGCCCTTCTCATTATTTTTATCATTTGGGGAATCATCCAAGTCTTACATAAAAATATTTTTAACTCTGTCTGCCGAAGCACGCCTCTGTGGATCTTACACTTAATCTCTGCTGCCTTCACATCATGTTGCTTACTTATCAGGACAAGGAAGGTTATGTGCCAAAGAGTTTACTGTTTGCTAAAAATTCTGATAATCTTTGTGTTACCACTCAGAGTAGCTACATGCAGGCAAGGCATCCACTTTCTACAAGTGGGATTGTCAACAAAGATGCGAAGACAACATTTGCTGCCAGTGAGCTGTGGGAAAGCTCATAGGTACCCTGAGTGCTGGAGCCTGAACTTTCTCGGACACATTATAGAAGAGCAGTAAGCTTATCACCAACCTCCAGTAGGACAAGGTTGGGTTGTCTGTCTGCTGGTGTATCCTAGAACCTGACTTGCAGAATGCTGAACATCCGCTCTAGTTCCCCAGCATGTACACCTCTGAATCTTAGCTTCTTGAACACATCAAGTATCTTCCTGATTCAGGGGCTTCAAATATGTTTATTCTGTCTGCCTAGAACTTTATTCTCCCAAATTTTTGAAAATTTAATTTCTGCTCATTGTTCTGGTGTATATACAACTTCCTCAGGGGAAGCCTCTCTGATCACCCAAACTAGATCAACATATTAGTAAGTCTTGACTGCAAACAACAGAATACTCAACTAAAGTTGTCTTTAACACTGAGGACTTACGTTTCCTCACCTAACAAGAAGTCCATATGCAGACAGTTCTGGATTGACTCAGAGGTTCAAAGTTATGTTAGAGCCCTGGGTCTGCTTTTTGCCATTTTCATGGCTTTCCTTCATAATCACAAGAAGGCTACAACTGCTCCAGGCATCAGGTCCTCATGTAACAATAGGTAAAGTAGAAAAGAAGGGAAGGATTTTCTCTTCATGTTTCTCTCTTTATCAGGGAGGAAAATCTTTTCCAAAAGTGTCCCTGTATCTCGTAGACTTACACTCAAATAACACAGGAGAGGATTTAGCCACATGTCCATACCCCATACCTGCTGGGAAAGTCAGGATCTGGCAGTTTTAGTCTCTAAAGAAGGTAAATTTTGTGGGCAAGGGAGAAGAGCTGTTGAGTAGGCAATCAGCAACACCGAGCAAAATAGGCTCTTTCATTTACGTGTTCTCATAGCATCCTGTACCTTTCTTTTGTACCTCTTATAACAATTGTTCTTATGTAATTATCTGTGCTCAACTGTAAACTCCATGAGGACAGAGTCTGTGGCCTACTTGTTCATCATTGTCCTCATTTCCCAACACAATGCCTGGCCCCATGTCCAACTACATAATTTGTGGGACCCACACAAAATAACAATGAAGAGCTCCTTGCTTCAAAAAGCAGGAAGGTGTATTACAATATAAAGTGATTCCTTTCCACATTCGCTCTCTTGACTTGCTATGGTGCATTTGCTACTTAATATTGTCCTAAGAAAAGTTTAAATTGTAAACTTTTAGCATAAGTTTTTGTCATTTATCTCTATGTTGTATATTGCCAGATCTAAATGTAAGTATACGTGCATTTAACTTGTGTGGAATCATCAAAATTACGGTTTGGATTTTGTAGCTCACACTTACAGGTGTATATTCTTAACAGAATAGTACAAATGCTGCACAAAACCAACTCAACTGTTTCAGTTCATTTCTTTATATATATATGTATATATATTCAGTCTATCAATGCTATCTAATGAGTATGGAATGATTGAAAGGAAAAGAAACTCTCCCTTCCTATATCATTATTTGTGGTGCAACACAACTAAGAAAGAATATTGATAGGGTTCCTTGATTGTCTACTTCTTAGAATACCAATGCTTCCTTTTTGTGTTTGAAGCAAATTCTGGATTGAATGGAAAGTGCTGTCCCTTGGGGTCATCAGCACCACCACATACTCAGTCCTAGACATAACACACTTACCTTGTACTTATTTTGAGTCTCACTAAACTCCTACATGTCATGGGTGTACTGGAATTTGAATACTCATGGGCATCACAAATGCTATAGGAAAATGGAGAAGCAAGAAATGAGGTAGCCACACATGTTGTGTATGTCCCCTCTGCTCAGTCATACGCTCTGTTGTCCCATTAGACTTCATTTATACAACATACGTTCAACCATAAAATGATATAGAAATTCAAGATGGTGACAACACCGTGTTAAACCAACCACAGGGCCTTTCTGAGCATGGGACCCTCTATGACTACACACATTCTATGTCCATGAAGCTGGACTTGTCTCACCTATCCCTACATACTCAATAGTATTTGATGGGTGAATAAGTGAATGAACGAATACATCTCTTTGCTCTGTTTTCTAAAGAATTTCATATGTTTCTGACATGTCCTCTGAATTCACTGCTCAGGTTCTTAAGTCCTTTTCCTAATCATTGCACGAAGTTCAGGTAGAAGGCACACTAGGCTCTTGGTAGTTCAGGAATGAAGGAAGGGTGAAATGCTGAAAGAATGGGCCAGAGAGGAGTCCTCTGGTCCTTAAAGATGGAGTGAACAGTCCATGATATAGGGCCCACAGGATGATGGGAAACTTGAAGTATTAGATAGGGTTCCCCAGAAAAACAGAACCAATAGGTATATTTATAATACCAATAGGTATATTTATAATAGTTAACGCCCATAATAATATATTTATTATGGGCGTTAACTCATGCAACTTTGGAAGTTGGAAAGTCCTACAATCTGCCATCTGGAAGCTAGAGAACCAGGAAAACCAGAGGTGTAATTCAGTCTGAGTCTAAAGTTCTGGAAACTAGGGGAGCCAATGGTATAATTCTAAGTTGAGAAGGCCTGAGAAGTGGGGAAACAGAGAGAAGCTGGGAGACCATTAGTGTAACTCCCAGACCCTGAACACCCCTGAACCAGGAGCTCCGATGTCCAAGGGCAGGAGAAGATAGATATTTCAGCTCAAGAAAAGACAGTAAATTCATCCTGCCCCTGTCTTTTTGTTCTATCTTGGGCCTTCAATGAATGGCATGATACTCACATTGGTGAAGGTGATCTCTTTACTCAGTCCACTAGTTCAAATGCTAATGTCTTCTGGAAACATACTCACAGACACACCCAGCAATAATGTTTTACCCGCTATCTGGACATCCCTTAGCCCAGTAAAGTTGACACATAAATTAACCGTCACACTTGGGTTGGGGCATCTGGGCCTCAATGTCTGTAGGGGTTTAATTTCAGCACAATAGGAGACCTGAAGCAGGGCCAACCAATTGCACAACTAGTGCCAACTGTGTCAACCATAGTGTGAATGATGCTCCTGGTGTTGTGAAGCAGTGGCCTGGGCTGGGCATTGTGGTTCTCTGTTATCAGAACCACAAAATTAACAGAGAACAAGAAAAGATCTATACAAGACTGGACTCCAGCCAAGTGGACTAATGTTTTAAGTAGAACTCCAATCCATACAGGAACTGCCATCTTAAACTTCAGATTGATACCAAAATCCGAGTATAAGAGCTTGGATTCATTGCATAGTGATTATTTAGTAAGAACACAGGTAATCCATACAAAGTTACATACAAATAAAAAAATAGTAAGTGTGGGAGTTATAAACATTTCATATAGAGAGGTTTTATCTCCCCAACAAGAGCGTAAAATTCTCAAGAGCAAGAAATATTTGGTTCTGGCTTCTTAGACAGAGTCAGCTAAATTTTCATACTGGTTTATTTATGCAGCTTTAAGCAAGCTATTAAGTCTCACTGAGGCTTTCTTCTTATCTATAAAGTGAGAACAATAACACCTACCTCACAGGATTAATGTGATTGCTAACTGTAAACCACCTAGCACAGTGTCTGCCTTATGATAATTCTCAAAAAAAAAGAAAAGGACATGGTCATTATTATTGTTTTAGTTTTCATATTCTCCAAGACACTTATTGGCTTGACCACTTCAAAGCCTCATATTATGAAATCCTTAGAGAAAGTCTAGGCCAGAATATTTATTTTAATATCAAAAGGAAACACTAACGGCCATTATTCTGTTCAAAAACTTCCAACCGTACCACATTTTGGCAAAATTAATTCCTTGCCTCAACATTCAAACCATATAGAATATTGCCCCAATTTATCCTCATATTCTTACCTCTTCATAGTCCCTGTCCCAGTCAGTCTTGACTATCTTCTGCTCTCCTATGTATTACTCATGTCTTCCTGCCTTTGTTCATGCTACCAAGATGTTCAAACTTACCCTATTCACCACTCCCCAAGTGCTTCACGAAATTGGTCTTCATCCTCTAGACCTGCCTGTAATCTCTACTTCTGTAGTGACTCACTTTTGCCTTTCCTATTTGATCCAGATGACTAACATACATGTTCACTTTTTAAAATAAATAAATTGGATTTGTGTCTTTTCCTAAGGTTTGAATTAGATACTTCCCTAACTCTCTGCTTATGAAAATATTCTTTCTTTTCAAACTGTCTACAATTCTGCATTCATTACTTTCAGAAGTACTAGAACCTTTTATTCTTTCTGCTTTGTGTAAAAAACTACTTCAGACTGTGGACGTCTACATCGCCCCTGAAGTACAGTACTCACAAGGTATTCTTAGGCTTCAACATGTTTGAGAATTAACAAACTTTCCACATTTGAAAAGGAGGAATTTCTTTCCACAAAAATATTAATCCACTAAGAGGGATCAAGTGGTGTTTTAAATTTCTAAGTATTTCTACGAAAGTTATATTTCACTATGTTTTCCAAATACCGAATTGTATTTCACACAGTCATCAGTGTACAAACATAGTCCTAATCTCCTAATTTTTTTTAAAAAAAGACAAACTACCTTGACTGTAAACTTATTGGAAGAGTTATTTCTAGTTAAGATCTCTACCTCCATATACCTAACCTACTCCAGATACGCTTCAATCCACACCATATCTCAAAGATTGTTCTGCTATGATCTCCATGTTGCTAACTCTATAGGTCACTTCTTTCTCCTCTTTCAGCAAGAATCAACACAATTGCCTGCTCCATCCTTCTTGAAATGTCTCCCTTTTTTGGCTTTCATGACATCAGACTTTTTTGGTTCTCTTTTTACCTCACTGAGCTGATAATTCCTCTTCTCCTAAACTCTAAATGTTGGCGTGAACTAGGGCTATGTCCAAAACCCAGTCAGATCTCATCTATATAAGAGGCAAATCAAATCTTGGTTGTGAAATTTAAGTCCTTGAACCTGTACGTCCATGGCCAACTTGACATCTTCAATTAGATGTTGCAGAAATAACATGGTCAAAACAACTCCTGACTCACAGCTCTCCCTGGTCTTATTTTCCACCAGCCTTACCCATCCCAGCAAGAGGTACCACCATCCACCTAATTCCTCAAACCAAAAATGTACAACTTAACTTAAACCTTTATCTACTTTACTCCCCATCTCCATTCCATCTATTGGTCTTGTCATCTCTATCACTTATAATTGTTCATTTCTCCACTTACCCATTTCACCACATCCCTAGTATAAGCCACCATCCCTTCACACCTGTTCTTACAGCAACATCTCCCCGACGGGGATTCCTTCTTCCTTTCTTGTACCTTGCTACAGAATATTCTTCACAATATTTTCTTTTAAAAATATATGACCTTTTAAAATGTACTTCAGTGTGTGATCTTATAAAAATGTATCTAAGATTGAGTCACCCCCAAATCTTATCCTACCTGAGAACCTCTGGGTGGCTTTTAATCACATTTAAAATAAAACCTGAACTCTTACAATAGTTGGCAAAGCCCTCCATAATTCAGCCCTGCTTATGTCTCTGATCTTATCTCTTACCACTCTTCCCTTGCCCACTCCACTGCAGCCATAGAATTAGTTTTCAAACACACTGAGATTATTCCAACTCAAAGACCTTTGCACTAGCATTTTCCTCTGCTGAAATATTCTTCCAATTGTTCTTTGTATAATGGTATACTGCTTCTCATTTAACTCTCGAGTTTCATCTCCTCCTAGAGACATTTGGTGACCACTCAATCTACAGGAGCTCCTGCTCACTCATATCTTTCCATCCCGTCACCCTAATAGTTATCATATCCAACACTTCTTTCTTTCTTTTCCTTCCTACATTCTTTCCTTTCTTTCTCTATCCAATTTTTATACTCTTGCTCAAATCCTGTCTCAGAATGGGCTATGGTTTGAATATGTCCCTCAAAGTTCATGTGTTAGAAACTTAATCCTCAATGCAGTGTTGAGAGGTGGGTCCTTCAAGAGGTGATTAGGTCATGAGGGCTCTGCCTTCATGAATGGATTAAGGCTGATGGGTTTCTGATAAAAGGGTGAGTTTGACCCCATTTCTCTCACATGCATGTGCTCACTTGCTTTTCTGCCTCCTGCTATGGCATGATGCAGCAAGAAGGCCCTCATCACATGTGGGCTCCTCAACCTTAGATCTAGACTTAAGAAATAAATCTCTGTTCATGATGAATTACTCAGTCTCAGGTCAATAGCAGCACAAAATAGACTAAGACAGAAAGTTCCCTGTGAGTAAGGGTCCTTGTATGTCTTGATCACTACTACATGTATGGCCCATAAACTGTCCCTGACACATAGAGGGTCAGTATTACTATGTTTATGATCCTACACACACACACACACAGACACACACACACACCCCTTACTGGACTATCAGGGTATCCAGGACTTGTGATTCTGCTATTATGGTGCAGCAACTGACAAGTGAAGGTAAGAATTCAGAACTCAGGCCTATAGTTACCAGCCTGATGGGCAGTGGCTCTGAGCCATGTTAAGTTTATGAAGAATCCAGCAAGGGAAAGAAATACATGATCACAGTCTTCAGGAATGCAATGGAATGATTTTTTTTTCCCCAAACAGCCCTAGGGGCTGCCCTCCAAAGAAAGCAAGAAATCGTGATACTAGGGACATTCCAATCTCTGGGTGGTGAGGCGAGTGTCTGAATCTCTCTTTCACCCACTCACCCCCACCTGAGGCCTAGGTTATTTCTATATTAAAGTCAGCAGCTCTGACCATTACCAACCTGCTTTGTATTCCTCATTCTCCTCATGATTGTTTTTTCAACAAAACTTCAATAAAGTAGTATAAGAGAAAAGGAATGTATTCCCAGTCAAGCAATGACTGGAAAGAATTCAGAAATACCAAGAGACAAGCAGGCAGGCAATTTCAGAAAACACAAAACCAGGAAAAATGATGAAGAAAAATATATCCACTTGAATGTAGATTAAAAAAAAAAAGAACTCTTCAAACCCCATTAAACCTTAGATCTTTAAAAATGTTCCCTTAGACTTGACCAGTATTTGAGGACATCAATCAAATCTTCTCTTTAACTCCTGAAGAAGAGAAACACATCACTTCTCTTAAAAGAAGCTTTCTGGGTATGGATTGATATCTTTCAGAAAATAGACGGGTAAGGCTCAGATCTGCTCTTTGATTTTCACTCACCCAAGGGACGTTTTCTGAAATGTTTTATTTATACGGGGAGCATTTACCAAATGCTCCTGTGGGGTGGGAGACTAGTTTTAAAAAATATTAAATACTTGGAAACCAATTAAGGCAATGTTGCCAGTTTCCCAATCTTTTTTTTTTTTTTAGGCTGAGTCTCACTCTGTCGCCTAGGCTGGAGTACACTGCTGTGGTCACAGCTCACTGCAGCCTCAACCTGCCACCACAGCCTTCCAAGTAGCTAAGACCACAGGTGCACACCACCACGCCTGGGTAATTTTTGTATTTTGCCATGCTGCTAAGCCTCGTCTCAAACTCCTGTGCTCAAGTGATCCACCCTTCTTGGCCTCCCAAAATGCTGGGATTGCAGGCATGAGCCACTAGGCCCAGCCTCTGTTTTTCTTTTTCTTTTTTTTCTTTTTAGAGACGGAGTCTCTCTCTGTCGCCCAGGCTGGAGTGCAGTGGCACGATCTCGGCTCACTGCAACCTCCGCCTCCCGAGTTCAACCAATTCTCCTGCATCAGCCTCCCGAGTAGCTGGGACTACAGGCGCCCACTGCCGCGCCCGGCTAATTTTTTTTTGTATTTTAGTAGAGACGGGGTTTCACTCCAATATTTTTAAGTTGATAAATAGTAAATAAGAGAAACTGATAAATACATAAAATATTACTTCCTATAGTTTCTTTTTTACAAAATGCAAATGCTCTGACATTTTACCTGTATGTTTCCCCATAAATTAATTTACTTAAAATATGCTTCTAGAAAAAGGCAGTATTTTACCAAAATGAGGAATAAAACAACATAGTATATTTATGAATATACTTGTACATTTCCATCCTCTATAATTTAAGAGTCATTAAAATAAGCACTGTAAATATAAGAAATGATATTCAATTGTTTAATAAAAAACACAAAGGGGTCTCAATATATGGTATTGAACAGCTAGTTTGACAACAAGGAGATTTTTTCAGTATCTGTTCATTGTGTTTTATGGATATTCCTCTTCCACTATTTACTTATATTCATAATATTTATATATTATATTATTTTATAAGTAATATTATATTATTTTATAAGTAATATATTACTTATATTTCTATCACCCCTAATTGATAATTGTATATATTCTGAAAAATAAGACCAAATATTTAAGTACTAATATTAAGTTATTATTTTGCTCAGAATCCTCAATATTCAAAATGTTATTTAGAATATTTACATTCACCAGTGGGAAAAAATGAATATTTGATTTGGATAGTCTTTTATTTATTTTGCTTGTTTGCTTTTTCTCTTGTGACAGATGGTTTTAACACAGAGGGAATAAAAACAGGATTCTTGTTTATCAAGGGATCATCTGTTTCTGGTGTGTAGTCCTCACCTGTAAAGCACAATCCAATGTTGCAGCATCACAGCTTGTTGTTGTAAAAATATGAGTTCTGATGTGGTCTCCTGACACCATGTACAACTACACTTTGTGCTGCACTGGGTCATATTTTTAGTTACTATGTCAAGACTCACTTATGTGTGCCCTACTGATCTGTCTCACCAGGTGGGTGGCCAACAGTGTTAACAGTAGATACCAGAAAGCAAAGCTCACTCCTAAAATACCCAACAAGTATTTTTTCAAAACTATTTAACTTATGTGTTTATCATTTGCCAAAACCAGTCAATTGCCTTCCCTCTGTTTGAGTCAAAGCCAAAGGAACATATTCAAAGATTCCCCCACAAGAGCAATGATAACATAACGATCAAGCCCAAAGTTAGTAAGGAAAATCAAGACTGGGCATGGTGGCTCACGCCCGTAATCCCAGCACTTTGGGAGGCTGAGGTGAGTGGGTCATCTGAGGTCAGGATTTTGAGACCAGTCTGGCCACCATGGTGAAACCCCGTCTCTACTAAAAATACAAAAATTAGCTGGATGTGGTGGCGGGTGCCTGTAGTCCCAACTACTCGGGAAGCTGAGGCACAAGAATTGCTTGAATCTGGGAGGCGGAGGTTGCAGTGAGCTGAGATTGTGCCACTGCACTCCAGCCTGGGTGACAGAGTGAGATAAGTGATTTTTGTAGTTTTTTAATAAAATTTTAATTTTGGAATGTTTTAGATTTTCAGAAAAGTTGCAAAGATAGCACAGAGAGGTTTTGTGTAACCTGTATCCAGTTTCCCCATTGTTAACATCCTTCATTAATGTGGCACATTTGTCACAACTAATAAACTAGTATTACTAAATTGCTATTAAGTCTGTATTTTATTCAGATTTCTTTTGTTTTATCCTAATGCCCTTTTTCTTTTTTAAGATCCTATCTGGGATATCTCACTGACATTAAGTTGTTGTGTCTCCTTAAACTTTTTTTTTTTTTTTTTTGAGATGGAATTTAATTGCCCAGGCTGGAGTGCAATGGCATGAAATTGGCTCACTGCAACCTCCGTCTCCTGGGTTTAAGCTCTTCTCCTGCCTCAGCCTCCCAAGTAGCTGGGATTATAGGCAACCACCACCACACCCAGCTTTTTTTTTTTTTTTTTTTTTTGTATTTTTAGTAGAGACAGGGTTTCAGTAGAGACCAGGCTGTTCTCGAACTCCTGACCTCAGGTGATCTCCTCATCTTGGCCCCTCAAAATGCTGGGATTACAGGCATGAGCCACTGAGCTCGGCCGTTAAACTCCTCTTGACTGTGACATTTTCTCGAACTTTCCTTGTTTTTGATGGCCTTGACAGTTTTGAGGAGTACTGGTCAGGTATTTTGGAGACTGTTCCTCCATTTGGTTTTGTCTTAAGTTTTTCTCATGATTAAACATGGTTTATGGGTTGGGGGGGGGAAGACCATAGAGTTACAGTGCCACTTTTATCACATCATCCCATCATCATGACTTGTCACTGTAGATGTTAACCTTGATTCACTGGTTGAGGTAGTGTTTTACAGATTTCTCCACTGTAAAGCTACTTTTTTCCCTCCTTTACACAATTGGCTCTGGAAGGAAGTTATCATGTGCAGGCCATACTTAAGGAGGGAGGAGTTATGCTCTACCTCTTTGAGAAAGGGATATCAATAAGTTATTTGGCATTCTTTTGCACAGATTTGTTTTCCTCATATTTATTCTATATTCAATTATTTATTCATATGATTATCGACTCATGGATATTTATAGTATGCTTTGGGTTATAATCTAATACAATGGTATCCATTTTGTTGTCAAATTATTCCAGCTGGGCCTTTAGAAGCTCTTCCTGTTGGCTCCTGTGTCCTTTTGACATGTAATCCTTGTTTTGTTTTTTGAGCAATTCCTTAATTTCTGGTGCTACAAGATGCTCCAGGTTCATATTTTATACTTCTTGTCCCAGCCCTAGAATCAACCATTTATCCAAGGGAGCGCTGGTTCCTTTTAGGGAGAATTATAACGGAATGTTTTATATTTTAAATCAGGCCTAAACCTTGATTTTTTCTCACTAACTTTGGGCAGAGAAATTCCATTTGATTTACATGGCTTATTAAGACTCACAAAACTTTGGGTCAAATGCCAAAGGTTTAGACCTAGCTAAAACCATGAAGTAAGGTCAAGTGTGTGTTCAGCCCCCAAGCTTCATTCCTCTTCTCCCAATATGGTACCTCAGTCCTCCCCACACCTTGTCTTTAAAGTCCTTTTCCTAAGAAATCCCTAATTCCACTTCCATAATCAAGACTGTCTTCCAAGCATAACATTCTGCCCCCTTTCTCATTCCTACCCACACAAAAGTCCTGAGACTCTGTCTACCTTCCGAACTGCTGTCCCTCAGAGCCTTTATGCATATGCCCAAGAAACACATTGCACACCTAAGTTTAGACAGTGAGGCTGATAAGGAGAAAAAATGATTTGAGAGTCAAGGAATCTTAAAACATAACGTACAGTAGGCCAGGCGTGGTAGCTCACGCCTGTAATCCCAGCACTTTGGGAGGCCGAGGCGGGCGGATCATGAGGTCAGGAGATCGAGACCATCCTGGCTAACATGGTGAAACCCTGTCTCCACTAAAAATACAAAAAATTAGCCAGGCGTTGTGGCAGGTGCCTGTAGTCCCAGCTACTCAGGAGGCTGAGGCAGGAGAATGGTGTGAACCCAGGAGGTGGAGCTTGCAGTCAGCTGAGATCGTGCCACTGCACTCCAGCCTGAGTGACACAGCAAGACTCTGTCTCAAAAAAAAAAAAAAAAAAAGAACCCCAAAAAACCATAACGTACAGCAGTCAATTTCTATCCACTGGGCCAGTCCTGGCTTCTGGTGAGAGGGTAGCCCTCAGTGCCCCATCACCTTGAGAATTCAGAACTAGTTTTCAGGGAAATAAGGTATTCCCAGATTTCACATACAGTTCTGGAATTTATACCATTCTGATTATGTGTTTGTACCATTAACAGTGTCAGCAACCATTTATTTATTTACTAAGTACCAGCCACTGAATTGGGTGTCATACTGGAACAAATTACGAAGTTCCCCAAATTCTCTTTGCCCAGCTTTCTTCCTGGGTATTTGGTTGCTCACTCAAAAGAGGGTCCAGCCTCATCTCTTGACACAGCCAGGTATCAATCTCCCCCGAGGTAGGGCTGAGTTCTGATAAGGGTGTGGCAGCCCCAGTGGCAAGACCCAACCTCATCAGATCCATGGAGGTGCTGGTTTCTCACACCACTTTCAGGTTCAGAAGGTTCATGACAGGATATGGGATCTGCCTTCCCCAGTAACAGCCTAGAAGGACCTGGTGACACAACTAAAAGTGCACAGGAGTTAATGCGGATTGAAGGTTTACTAATGAGAGGCAGAAAACCACAGAGAGCCAGTAGATAAATCCCTCTTCCTTCCTTCCCTTGATGGACAATTCTGCCCACCTGCAGGTGCTCTGTACAACCAATACATACAATATTGGTTGTACAATACAATACATAGCTTCTCCTGAAGCTATGGCCACATTGATTACAAACCATCTATATTTTCCTTCCCTCCTTCTTTTCCCCATTTATCCTTTTTCTTTACTTTCTCTGTCCTGGGATTGTATCCTCCAATAAATTGTTAGTATATAAGCTTGTCTCAGGCTCTAATTCATAGGGAATCTGGGCTAAGTACCCTACATATTATTCTTTCTCATCGTCATGTCCACCCTGGAAAGATAATATTATTATCTTCATTCTACAGTGAGGAAACAGCCTCAGAGAGGTGTGCTTGCCCAAATTCACACAACTCGCAAGCAAAGAGTTGGAATGTGAATCTAGGTCTTTTTGACTCTAAAAACTCTACTCCTAACCACCACGGTATATACTGTCTCTTGCCATGTGTTTTTGAAACAGGTTTTTAGCCTAGTAAAGTGTTCACAGAAGGCTGGTACCCAAGGAGTTAAAAGGCCTTATAATAGATAAAATTTCTAAGCACTTACAATATATCAGGAATTCTTTAAAAAACTCTGTGTGTATTAACTCATTGAATCTTCACATTAATCTTATGAAGGAACTATTATTATACCTGCTTTATATATGAGGCACAGAGAAGTTTTATAACTTGCCAAGGGTCTTTCAGCTACTGTGTGGCGTGACGGTGGCTGGGCTTAGTCAGTCAGTCTGCGGAGGTCATGCTCTCACATGCTTCTCCAGAAAGAGTGAAGGGAATCATAATGGTGAAAGAACAGCAACCCACCAGCAGCACCCTCGTTTGTATCTCTGGGCATTCCAGGGAGTAGGACAAATAATACTGACACAGTGCCCTGTAGATCAGTCCTGGGGTGGATTACTACAAGCTGTACCTGGAAGTAAGTGTTTCTGGTGTGTCTGCCATAGATAAAAGAAGGTTTGGGGTAAAAAAGGAATTTCAGAAGAAGAGGCATATTTTTTTAAAGGGTGGAGGTAAATTCATGGTACACATAAGCTTGGCTTGTGTAAATCATTTGAAGACAGTAAACTGTGCTAAAAGGAACTATGGAATAACAGGATAAACATGCGAGAGCAGCACTAAGGGTGAACTTGTGGAGAGTTATCCTAACTGTAGGGGATTCTGAACTTCAACTTGATTTTTAAAAATAATTACACGGAAACGCTTCTATAAGGGAAGTTAGGGAATCCAAAAGATTCTTCACCATGAGAAAGTCTGCAGTTACACAGGGTCATAGACTGTAGAGCTGGAAGAGACCATGGAACTGTCTTACAGAAGGCTGTATAGACAGTAAGTAGTTAAGGGTTCATGCTTTGGAATGGAGTCAGAGAGCCTGCTTTGATTCATGATCCCACAATTTCAGCTCTATGAACCTGCCCAAACAATTCATCTCCCTCAGTCTTTTATTCTTTTTCTATATAAATGATTTAATTATAGGTATTACATAGGTATAGGGTGACATGAGAGTTAAGTTAATGTATATAATGTGCTTAATAATGTCTACCATAAAGTAGTCCATAAATGTTAACTATTATTATCTAGCCATCAATGAAGTATATGAGGCCTGTAGAGGTCATGCGATTTCTCCAAGCAACTGGTTAAAATTCAGGACCTTGACTCTGGGTTTCTGTTTCTAGACTGTGGGATATACAAAGATTTGTTAAAACAAAGTCCCTAAACTTAAGGAGCTAGAGAATGAGTATGGTATACAAGAAAGGGTAAAGACTTTTGTGATAAAAACTAGGATAAAACTCTGGACTTGTTCCCTGTCGCTATCTTATCTGGGCCAGGTATTTGGACTTTTTGTAGTTTCAGCTTCTTCCTTGATAAAATCCATTTATGATGTTACTGTATATCTCATGTACCTATTTAACAATAAATTCCAGGGGCTTTATGTAGTAAGGCCTAAAGCATAGGATGAAAGAGAAAGGGGAAGCAATAAATTATCAGTATGTTGCAGGTATCAATGAGACATTCATTGTTCCATCATTAGTCTTGCATTTATCTATGCTGGCAGGGCCTTCCTAAAGAGTGTAGATGGCCTGGTTTAACTCATCCAGTGTGGGCCAGTGATGCCCAAGGTCATTGCAGTTGGAAAGAAACTAAATTGCTGGTGTCTTCTAAGACCTTTGGGATATTATTGAAGACAGAAATTCTAAAATTAAAGTTTTTTTTAATTATGAAAAACTTTACACATATGCCAAAATAGAGAGCCTTGAATTTATCATTCAGATGCAACAATCATAAATTTTTGTTTCACCTGTACTCCCACTATACTAGATTAAATCCTGGATCATATATAACAACATTGAATTTTAGTGGTGTTCAGAAAACAGGGTTGATACGGTTTGGCTGTGTTTCCACCCAAATCTCACCTTGAATTGTAATAATCCCCACATGTCAAGGATGGGGCCAGGTGGAAGTTAATTGAATTATGGGGTGGTTTCCCCCATACTGTTCTCACGGTAGTGAATAAGTCTTACAAGATCTGATGGTTTTATAAATGGGAGTTCCCCTGTTCAAGCTTTCTTGCCTGCCACCATGTAAGATGTGACTTTGCTCCTCCTTTGCCTTCCGCCATGATTGTGAGGCCTCCCTAGCCATGTGGAACTGTGAGTAAATTAAACCTCTTTCCTTTATAAATTTCCCAGTCTCAGGTATGTCTTTATTAGCAGCATGAAGATAGACTAACACAAGGGTTCAGGGGCAGCATTCCATACCTCCCTCCTGGTACCAGGCCAGGGAGTTTCCCCAGTTGTACAACCCAAGGGATGGTGATGGTTACATTGTTGATCACCTCTGAGAAGCTCCTTCTTCTCTGGTCCCTTCAGAACCAAAGTCTACCTCTCCTTCAGTGCTATAATTGAGGTTTTCATGACACTCTGAGGCACAGTAATTTTTCCGAAACTGTCTAGGATCCATGTCTACTTCCTTATGTACCCAAAGCATTCACTCTCTCCAACTCAAACCTGGGAACTGGGATAAAGTGTTCCTCTCTTGGATAGCCATCTAGGTCACTGGTCTCCCTGCTTCTCTTCTGGCCTTCCTTCTTCCCCCTTTCCCTTTTAAAGAGTGGGTGAGTGGAAAGGTGGGGTTGCTAATGAAGAGAAGACCTGCTCTATTACATGAAGGCTGTCCCAAATATCCTATCAATCCTGGAGTTCACAGAATGTCCACTCTATCAGAAGAGTCTCCTCAGCTATGTTCTACTTTTGAATCTATCATATCTTTCCTCAGTGGCAAGGAGTTCAGGACCTAGTATCTCTGCAAATGGAGTGGGAAATATGAGGAGAAGGGAAAAAATTAATATTTCAAAAATGTTGTCCTGCCAAAGATGGGTTTAAAATTCTGTGACAGAAAGAAAGCCAGCATAGCAATGTTCAGAGCCCTGCAAGATACAGGTGGTAATACAGGGACATGTAGTCCGAAGCAGATAGACCGAGATTTTAATCTTGTTTTACAGTTCAAGGTATTTTGTGTCACTCCCTTAGTTTCCTCATCTATATAATGGGGATGCTAACACCTACTTAAATGTGTGATTTTTTTTTTTTACTTTGAAAATGGTTTTATTTTACCTGCAAATAATGAACAGATGTTCTGCTCATAAATTCTACTTTCCAAAAAACAATTAGAAGCTTTTTAAAAGAAAACCACACAATACATTTTAAAAGGCACTGGGATTCCTCTGCTTCTCAGTCATTGCTAGGCTAGAAAAATGAAGTCTGTTCTACCAGGAATCACAAGTTAGAACTGAGTATTCTCCAAAGTGGAAATTATAGGGTATAGTGCCATTTCAGGCAGAGACTATTCAGCTCTCGTTTACGACATCCACAATTACCTATCAGAATGGCTAAACCAGGTCACCAGGTCAAAACAGTCCAGTATAATTAGGCCCCATCAAACGATGCCATTATGCTGTTCTAAGATGCTAATAAACCAAAACAGGAAATACTGAAGTCAAAATAAAAGATATTCAACTCTGTCATACAAATTGTTGGTTCCTTGTATCCCCCTGATTCTATAACATTAATAAATGAAATATTTTACTGCAAATAATATTTTATTTTATATCTCGCTAGCCATGAATTTTTGTCATTAGTCACTGTATAAATGCTGCCTTGTGACATTATCCAAATGGCATGACCATTTTACACCCACAATTCACTTTTATAGTTATAAACAGAATTTTCATGATTTACATAACTACATCTATCAGTGAAGATTTAACATTGAGATGCAATCTAACATTTATAATAACTGATGTTTTATAGACAGTAATGTAGGAAATATATATTTTAATCACTTTTCATTTAAGTGACCTTACGTAAAAAAACCAATAATTTAGCAGTTCCAAATCTCTGAAGGACATTTTCAAGTGTACATATAGAAATAGTTACAGTGAGATTTTTAAGAAGCATCTTCCATGTCCACATCCTGTTGTCATTGCTGTACCATTTTCTCTTCCATCTGCTTTCTTTGCCTGCCAGACGGGCTCCGATGAGATGGATGTTTTGCTTGACTTCTTTGATATATCCTGAACTTTCTGTAGCTCTATTTTTCTTCAATCTGTTCATTGTAAAGTTGGCTTGGCGTTTCTGTTTGATCTCTTCAACTCTCTTCATTGCATCAATAGTTTTATTCCGTAGCTCTCACTGGTATTTGATAGGTTCATTTCTACATTTTTCATATTTAAATGAATTATCCACTGTAAGCTTTTCACCAGCTGCTTTCTGGAATGCTGTAGTCCACATGACCTTGTGAGAATTGCGCTTCTTTTTAAAGTTTTTATGACATTTAAATTTACAAAATCTGAACACCTTGCAATAGTTGTGGACTAACATCATGCCGTGGCCAGGGTGGATGGGCCCCAGATAGAAATAACACTTCTCCATACACATGTTGAACCCGTATGGATCCCCACTGACCAAACACCAAGCTTGAGAGGTGGGAAATGTGTGATTTTTTAGGAGACAAAATGATGTGCTAATCTTAGTGCTTGTTACAGTGCTTGTTACACCTAAATAACATTAGGTATTATTATTATTGCTATCACTCATTTTCTTATTGAAAATGAGAATGAATTCTCACTAATGTCATAAGGGAATATTTCTTAGGGAAGGCGGGCTCAAATTGGGTCTTGAAGGGTGTGTACATCTTCTGTAGGTAAGTATGGGGGTATATTGCAGTGAGAGCATTCTGGGTAAAACAAATATGTTCCACAGGGACAATAACCAAATATCTTTCTTTTATCACACAAAGCTATCAGCTACTAAAAATATCAACTAAAGAAAGAATGAGTTTTTTTTCATATAACTAGATCCCCCACTTCTTACAAACAAAATGCATGGTTTCCAGAAAATATTTAGAAAACTTAGACAAACTAAATGAAGAAAATTAAAACTACTCAAAATGTCATCTTCAAGATATAATTGTTATTAAAATTTTAAATTTTTAATTGTGGCAAAACATACATAACATAAAATAAAATTTACCACCTTAACCATTTTAAGGGTGCAGTTTAGCAGCATTAAGTACGTTTGTATTGTTCTGCACACAATCTCTAAAAACTCTTTTCATCTTGCAAAATTGAAACTCTGTACCCATTGAACAACAAGTCTCCACTCCGCAGTCCCTCCAGCCCCTGGCAATCACCATTCTACTTCCTGTATCTGTGATTTTGATGATTCTAGGTACTTCGTATAAGTGGCCTCATATGGTGTTTGTGTTTTTGTGACTGGCATATTTCACTTATAATTGATTTCTTACTAGTTTTGTTACCTGTTTTTGTATGGAAATGTTTAGATCTGCCATTGTTTATTTAATCATTTCCCCACAGTGGGACAGTTAGGGGCTTACATTAAAGAACATTATAAATAACCTTGCAACTATTATCCTTATTGTAAATCTTTAGGCCTCTTCATTGTCAGCTCTTTAAGATAAG